>NC_092249.1:3251613-3274113 GCF_036320965.1 Panulirus ornatus
CGTAATTGGTTGTCCTGAATGGATCGTTTGCTGGTGGCAAGTCCATCAACGCGAATCATTTAGCCAAACACGGATTGATAATCAAAGGGTTATGATGAGGGATGTGGGCGTCGAGGTTAATCCACCTTTAAGCCCCGACAGCACAAGGACCTTAATGGTTTATTTTACGTAGATGCGATGCGTCTCTCTCGCGGTTTTGAAGATGTATAGAATGCTACACCTTTACGTACTTAGATACCACGAGATTTTCCTCTTTATATATATATATATATATATATATATATATATATATATATATATATATATATATATATATATATAGATATATATATCCAAAGAAAGGTTCAAAATGTGAACTTGAAAAGGTATCATTGCCATACATGACACCACTTACCCTCACGCGCTGGTGGGGTGCTCTCTCTCTCTCTCTCTCTCTCTCTCTCTCTCTCTCTCTCTCTCTCTCTCTCTCTCTCTCTCACACACACACACACACACACACTGGTCTCCGGTCGGTCGAAGACGTTGTAGTTGTAGATTTTCACGGAGACTGGACGCGGAGGGCTACGAGGAGAGAGAGAGAGAAAAAAAAAAAACTGGAGACCATCCATCGCCTTAGGCTGTGGTCGGGATTCAGGCGACTCTGGGTCGTCTGTCAGTCATGAACGGGCCCAGCAGCAGCTTGCCGAAGGGGGGAGAGGGGAGAGGGGGGGGGGGGGCTAGGGGAGGGAGGGAGGGAGGGTGGTTGGTGAGGGAGGGAGGGTGGTTGGTGAGTGAGGGAGGGAGGGCGGGTGGTTGGGGAGTAGGGTGGGTTGGGTTGGTGAGGGAGATAGAGGTGGTTGGGGGGTTAGAAGGCCAGGTTTTAAGATGAAGTGCTGTGGATATAAGGAGCGGGCGTGGAGAACACGAGGTGAGGGTAGAGAGCGGATGGCATAGGGTAGTGGTTTATAAAGAAAATGGGAGGTAGGGACAGGTGAATGATAATAGGGTGGAGGAATTGATGAACTGGAGAGCGAGGAGAGGTGGTGGAATGATGAGGGAGAACAAAGGAGTGCTTGTGGTTAGCCAGATAACAGGAGACCTGGTGGTCTATGACGAGGTTATCTGCTGGAGGACAGTACATGGGAAGGACAGATAACAGAAGACCTGGTGGTCTATGACGAGGTTATCTGCTGGAGGACAGTACATGGGAAGGACAGATAACAGAAGACCTGGTGGTCTATGACGAGGTTATCTGCTGGAGGATATGGGAAAGCCAGATAATAGAAGACTCGATGATGTATGGCCAGGTTATCTGCTGGAGGACAGTAATAATCTCCAGCACACCTAACCTATATAGATGGAGACTGGATTGTAAAATCGAGGGCTTCTCCCAGTCCACCACTCCCTCCGGTGTATCAGCCGGCAGGAGGGACATGTAGTATGGAGAGAACATACTGACATGGAAATTTTATAGGGAAGAATGAATGGAAAACACATTCCTATATAATCACAACTGCTGGATGTTGTAGATTCGGGAGAGGATGTAGGAAGGGAATGTTGGAGTAGGAAGAGAGATGTGTTGGTGTAGGAAGGTGGGGTATGTTGGTGTAGGAAGGAGTATGTTGTTGTAGGAAGAAGGAGTATGTTGGTGTAGGAAGAAGGAGAATGTTGTAGGAAGGAGTATGTTGTAGGAAGAAGGAGTATGTTGTTGTAGGAAGAGAGATATGTTGTAGTGGGAAGAGAAAATAGATGAAGTAAGAAGAGGGCGTATGTTGGAGCATGGAGAGGAAATGTTGGAGTAGAAAGGTATGAAATTTTGGAGTAGAGGGGTACGTTTAGAATAGGAAGAGTAGAATGAGGTAGATAGATTGGGTAGATGTAGAGGAATGAGAGAAAGATAGTGTAAGAATAGATAGCAGTGGATGACGATGCGTTCATTCACTCAAGTGTGTTTTTGCTGTTTTGCTTCGTATATATAACTCACTATATTTTGTTACGTCTATCAATTTTTTTTTCAGAGAGGGAGGAGAGTGTTAGGGCGAAATTAACGTGGTATAAAGTAGCGAATATCACTCTTCCTTACACACTGTTTCCCCCTACGAAGCTTCGTCTTCATCCTGATCCTTGAGTTCTTAGATTATATGTTTTTTCAAAGTGAATAAAACACTTTTTTATTATTAATGTGTTGTTGAATTTTATTATCATTACCGTCTTACACACACACACACACACACACACACACACACACACACACACACACACATATCACATAATGCCCTCCAACAGCAAGGATTCGAACCCTGCACCATTTGCGTGGTTGCTGGGAACCACGCAAGTGGTGCGGGGTTCGAATCCTTGCTCTTGGAGGTTATCATTATTATTATTATTATTGGTAGTAGTAGTAGTAGTAGTAGTATCATTATTGTTATTATTATTATTATTATTATTATTATTATTATTATTATTATCATCATTATGATAGATTGAGGGAAGATGGTGTCTGAGGGAATGATCAATAATTGTCTACTGCTTTGAAACTGAGAATGGGGCAGTTTGTCACTGTTTGGAACCTGCTCATGGAATTTCTTTTTTTTCTTTTTTGAGGGGGTGGGGGGGGGGGTCAGTTATATAGGCGCTTTTAGAAAATTGAAAATATAATAAAGAAAACGGTGTGCTGGTTTTTCACTATTTATGTAACCATTTTATTTTAAAATATTCATACGTCATGTTGTAGTCAGAGAATTTAGTTATATTATATTCATAGAATCTTGCATATTTAAAATGTTATATGCAAAATCAGAGCTATTTTTTGATGGAGTTATTTACGCCCTTGAAATTAGAACAGTATCTTAGATTTAGACGAAGTAAAATGGGAGCCTTTTTCTATTAATGCTAAGTCTAGTTAGAGGCGTGTGCGTTTCCATTTGTCATTGTTGTCCCGTTTTGATAAATGTATATTTAAATAGAGAAAATGATAACGAATTGGTGCCTTTTTTTATTTTGATTAATGCGTCTTTATTTTGAATAAGGAAAGTTACAAAGAGTCTTGCTTTATTTTGAGTAATACTTTATTTTTTAATTCAAACATGGATAACTAGTTTGCACTTCTTATTGATAAATTCATTTGCATATAGATAAGGAAAATAACAAATATGTTCTTTATTATTTTGATAAATGCATTTTCTTTAATGAGGCCAATGATAACGAGATGGTACTTTCTAACGAGAGAGGAGAGAGAGAGAGAGAGAGAGAGAGAGAGAGAGAGAGAGAGAGAGAGAGAGAGAGAGAGAGAGAGATTGTTACGTAAAGTATGATGTTCTATCTGCAGAAATTTATTGAACGGTGACGTCATACGTAATGGTAAATCCATATTTAACACAGGAATCACCAAGGGTCAGTGAACCACGTGACACACACACAGACAGACGCTTAGTGAGGGGGAAAAAATATATTAGATATTTCTGATATAGTTTTTATAATTCTGATTTTTATAATTGAAAATGTTTTCACTCAATTTCGAATGGTGCTGATAGCTTGCTTAACTCAAACAAGGGACACAATATATATATATATATATATATATATATATATATATATATATATATATATATATATATATATATCTTTCTTTTCTTCTTTTAAACTATTCGCCATTTCCCGCGTTAGCGAGGTAGCGTTAAGAACAGAGGACTGGGCCTTTTTTAGAATATCCTCACCTGGCCCCCTTCTCTGTTCCTTCTTTTGGAAAACTAAAAAAAAAAAAAAAACGAGAGAGGAGGATTTCCAGCCCCCCGCTCCCTTCCCTTTTAGTCGCCTTCTACGACACGCAGGGAATACGTGGGAAGTATTCTTAATCCCCTATCCCCAGGGATAATATATATATATATATATATATATATATATATATATATATATATATATATATATATATATGCTGATAACTATGAGGAAAATTAAATATATATTAGATCACGCGCACCACTGTGACCTCTTGGAACAATATATATATATATATATATATATATATATATATATATATATATATATATATATATATATATATATACATATATATATATCAGTACTGGAAAGCGAATGAGTAAGTCTCTACCCAGTACACACTCTTGGGACCTTAAATCTCTCCAAATACCGGCAGTTGCCATGGGAACATTTTTTCATTTTTTTTTTTTTTTTTGCGTATTTGGGATCAATGTTTCCATAAACCACGAAAGCCCGAAATACTAACGAAATTCAGGACTTGGTAAAATAATACCTTCAGACAGGTTGCACATACGTACACAATGCGGAAATAAAATGACTGAGCTTTCGAAAAACACTATATATATAAATATATATATATATATATATATATATATATATATATATATATATATATATATATTTTTTTTTTTTTTTTCATACTATTCGCCATTTCCCGCGTTAGCAAGGTAGCGTTAAGAACAGAGGACTGGACCTTTGAGGGAACATCCTCACCTGGCCCCCTTCTCTGTTCCTTCTTTTGGAAAATTAAAAAAAAAAAACGAGAGGGGAGGATTTCCAGCCCCCCCCGGCTCCCTTCCCTTTTAGTCGCCTTCTACGACACGCAGGGAATACGTGGGAAGTATTCTTTCTCCCCTATCCCTATATATATATATATATATATATATATATATATATATATATATATATATATATATATATATATAAGGGTGAGGTAGATTACCATCGAACTATATAGTTCCATTGCTACATGAAAAAAGGGGAATGATGTCTTACAGCCATAAATGGTGTAAAACTATTTGAAGGAAAGGAAGAAAGAAATAACATTAGAGATAACTCTCTCTCTCTCTCTCTCTCTCTCTCTCTCTCTCTCTCTCTCTCTCTCTCTCTCTCTCTCCCCGGGCCGTAGACGTAATTATGATAAATTCAGGGCCTCACATACACAAGAGTGAACCTCCATTTCGTCTGTTTATCGCAACAGACTTGGAGAGTTGGGGTCATTATCTTGTCTGTCTGTGAGTTATCTGTCTGTCTGTCTGTCTGTCTGTCTGTCTACGACCTTTGTCTGTGTCCTTTTTTTTTTATTTTCACACTTCCTCTTTCTTCTTTTTTGTTATATTCGAGTTGGCTTTACCTTTTATGAGCTGTGAGTATAAATGGAATCTGGTTTTTATTTCTGTGTATTGTGAGTTAAGACAGCTTTTGCTTGTATGAGTTGTGAGTTAAGGTAGATTTAACTTTTCCCTTTATGAGCTGGTGAAATATATGAGTTAGCTTTCACTTGCATGAGTTATGAGTAAAGATTAAGTTAGCTTTAGCTAGTGGGTTGAGTAAAGTTAAAGTTAGCTTTTTCTTTTATGAGCTGATTAAAGATAGAGTTAGCTTTTGCTTGTTGCCAGCATAGATGGCTGTTAGCTTTGCTCTTGGGTTGAGTCAATACAGAGTTAGCTTTTGATTGATTGAGTTGTAAGTAAAGATTGAGTTGTCATTTGCATATATGTATATATGCATATATGATCCATTGATAAGGAATTGCAACAGGCATTCTCCTGTTTATCATCGTTTATCGAAATGCTTATATCTTTATCTTGTTAGGTTTTGATCAGATTCGGGTGATGATAAGCGTTTCATCGGACATTAAGCTGAAATTATATAAGACATACTTGAGGTTTTCCTCCTTAGATGTGTGTGTGTGTGTGTGTGTGTGTTTGTGTGTGTGTGTGTTACGAGAAAGCGTTTTACACTCGTGTTGCCCCGTCTCTTTAACCTTATTTACATATATGTACCATGTTTTTACACACACACACACACACACACACACACACACACACACACACACACACACACACACACATACATGGCGTCCTAGCTACGTCTCTTCGTTGTATATCAACTGACTAATATTTCTTTCTTGTATCTCCCCTGATGATGTGATTATTACACGAAAGTGCACTTGGGGACCTATCTTGTTTCATTTCCCCCGAGGACTCATAGGAATATATATATATATATATATATATATATATATATATATATATATATATATATATATATATATATAAACTATCCCCTTTTGGTTGTTGGATCACGACTATCGTGTTGGACATGTGATTGTGTGTATGACTTAACATTACCTGCAAGAATTGTGAGTCATAATCTTGAAGAGGAGTGGCGGCTGCTTTTAACATGTCACGAATATGTAGCATTAGTTCCTCGCATCAACGTATATATATATATATATATATATATATATATATATATATATATATATATATATATATATATATATATTGTCTTTTCCTAGCGCTACCCCGCACACATGAGGGGGGAGGGGGATGGTATTCCATGTGTGGCGAGGTGGCGATGTGAATGAATAAAGGCAGACAGTGTGAATTGTGTGCATGGGTATATATGTATGTGTCTGTGTGTGTGTATATATATGTGTACATCGAGATGTATAGGTATGTATATTTGCGTGCGTGGACGTGTGTGTATATACATGTGTATGGGGGTGGGTTTGGCCATTTCTTTCGTCTGTTTCCTTGCGCTACCTCGCAAACGCGGGAGACAGCGACAAAGCAAAATGAAATAAAAAATAATATATATATATTACGTTAGGTTTTACAGATGAAATATGTTAAGTTTTATTATAACAGTATGTTAAGATTCATGGTAAAGTTTTTGATACATATTGTGCTTGGTTCTGTGGAGTAAGTCTACTGTGTCAAGCTTTGTATGTGTATTGTGAAGTATTATTGTATTAAGCTTTGCAAGTATAGTATGTTTTAAACTTTATGCCTTTCGTGTTTTTATAACTACGTTGATCTTTATAACTATAGTGTCTCCAGTTATAATATCTTAAGCTTTATGTGTGAGATATTGATTTTTATAAGTATAGTATGTTAAGCTTGATCTGTATAGTGTGTTAAGCTTTGTAAGCATAATATGTTAAAGCTTTGTCGCAAGGGGGTACACTGTGTCAACAACGGGACGTTGTCAAAGGTAATAAAATTGTATATTTTTCTTTGGCAGTGTAGAGCGGTCATATCCAGTATTAAATGGTCCTATTGTACGGTTATGATGGCATTGTTTCAATAGGTAAAACTATTTAATGTAGTATTTGATCCTACTTAACTCCGCCATCACTCATGTTCATGGACTTGGTGGTCGAGAATATAGAGTAATTGATAGCTGTTATAGACAGAAGGATTTTGATTTAGATACTATACTTAGATGTTGTAGATTGGAAGTATCTGTGGTTGTATACTTAGATGTTGTAGATTGGAAGTATCTGTGGTTGTATACTTAGATGTTGTAGATTGGAAGTATCTGTGGTTGTATACTTAGATGTTGTAGATTGGAAGTACTTGTGGTTGTATACTTAGATGTTGTAGATTGGAAGTGCTTGTGGTTGTATACTTAGATGTTGTAGATTGGAAGTACCTGTGGTTGTATACATAGATGTTTAGAAGGAGCTGAGGTAAGAGCTCTGTTCACTGATTTGGGGTTTACAACTTACACACTCTGACCTGCTGAATACGACGGTACGGCCCTTGAGCACGACGGTACGGCCCTTGAGCACGACGGTACGGCCCTTGAGCACGACGGAACGACCCTTGAAGACGGTAAGGCCCATAATTATGACGGACTGACTTTAAACCTGATCCTTAAGGGAGAGATGAATTGCAAGGCTTTCATATTCAAGGGTCGTACCGTCGTGTTCAAGGGTCGTACCGTCGTGCTCAAGGGCCGCACCGTTGTGCTCAAGGGTCGTACCGTCGTGCTCAAAGGTCGTAACGTCGTTTTCAAGGGTCGTACCGCCGTGTTCAAGGATCGCACCGTCGTGTTCAAGGGTCGTACCGTCGTGCTCAAAGGTCGTACCGTCATGTTCAAGGGTCGTAACGTCGTGTTCAAGAGTTGAAATAAAGAGAATGGAGTTTTAAAGCCAGCGCTACCCAGAGCTATGTCTCAAACACATGACAAGTAATAGAAGGGAATTAGCTGTGATAGACAGCTATTTTGCCTTGTTCATCGAAGAAGCAGTTTAAGCAAATTTTGGTATACCCTCGTACCAGGCCACAACGCCCTTGGGTTAAGATGATTATAGTCACGTAGTTAAGATAACCTTACGTATAATAATATCATTCATCGCGAGAACATGATAAGAGTCTGCATTTGGTGTTTAAGAAGCTAAAGAATCTTTGAGGATAATTTGGTAATTTCCTAACTACTGTTTTTGGTTCGAATTATTTAAATAGTTGTTGGCACACTTAAAAACCACGATAATTTAATGGTATTTCTGTTTCTTCCTGTGTCTGTGTCTTGATCTCTTTCACCCACGTAAAGGTCTGTGTCTGGCTTGATTTTAAGTATGTGTTTATATGGTTATCTCTCCATCTGCCTTTATCTATTGATCTGTTTGTATATGTGTTACTTATATGTTTGTATGTGTGTTTGTCATTTTGATGGTCAGTTAGTATGTGTAACAGAAGTCGGTGTGTTTTTAAATGCGTATTTAATGACAAAGTTTGTACTTCAGGGAAATCTTTTTATGTTTTTACATATTTTTATGTACCTATTTGTACTGTATGACGAGAGAGTGTTACATTCTTAGGGTCTCGTCACTTGAGGTGTGTGTGTGTGTGTGTGTGTGTGTGTGTGAGAGAGAGAGAGAGAGAGAGAGAGAGAGAGAGAGAGAGAGAGAGAGAGAGAGAGAGAGAGAGAGATAAACAAATTTATATCGTCATTAATTCAATTCATATACGAAAAAAGTGAGACCGGAAATACATGAAACGTAACATTAGAACAGCTTCGTTCATTTGGTGACTATTGTGATAAGAAAAAAAAAAAGAAATACCCAAAAAAAAACCTTCAGTGTAACGAATGTGAGAGAAAAATGCTCAGATCTGGTGAGTCAAGTGAAGAAAAAAAAGAATGAGATCTTAAAGGCCACCTCAGACACCAGGATATATGGTCGTCCATTAAATGTTTTTTGTTTTTAATTCTTAGAGTGAAGATATTTGTTGGTCGGGGACCACGTTAGACTACGTTACGGTAGGTAGTTCATCTGGGCTAATTTAAGGGAATAAAGACATGTTATGAGGCGAATTTAAACCTCTTGTTCATGGATGGGTCAGTCTCTCGTTTTCTTCGTAGGTCAGTCTCTCGTTTTCTTCATAGGTGTGAGTTTATTCCCGATGAGTCCACGGGGGGAAAATGAAACACGATAAGTTCCCAAGTGCACTTTCGTGTAATAATCACATCAACAGGGGAGACACATGAGCGAAATATAAGTCAGTTGATATGCAACGAAGATACGTAGCTGGGACGCCATTTGGTAAACAGATAGATAGATAGATAGGTATAAGGAAGAATTGCCCAGCATCCCTCTTATTATGAGTACTTTATGAGTCTTCTGGTTAATTACGTAAGCACAACAGCTAATTTGCATATCTCATTTAGCAAGATCTCCCCCTGATGTTGTCTGTGTGTGTGTGTGTGTTTTTTTTTTATACCCCCTCCCTCCCCAAGCTGTGTTTTATCAGTTATAGTTATTTATAAATGGTCTGATTCATTATATGGAATGAATTAGTTCACCAATTAATTAATTACTTATCCACGTTGGTTATGTGTTTTTTTATTTTTTCCAGGTTGGGTTTGTGAGTGTCGGTTTATAAACCACGCCATTAGGTGTGAGAGGGAGTGAGAGTAATTTGTTCAGTTGAAGCGGGTGTTCTTGATGAATTAACTTGGTAAAAGTGAGAAAGTGAGAGGCACTTGTGTAAGTGTGGTAATTCAAACGTACACTTAAGTACACTGGAAATAGGATAAGTGTGTGTGTGTGTGTGTGTGTGTGTGTGTGTGATCTCCAGAGGCTGGGTGTATGTGAGTGGACCCATTAAAACTGGTACAGCGAAGTTAGAGAAACAGGCATCTGGGGTAATTAAAGATGGATTCACGAGTAAGGTTTTTAGAAGCTGTGTATGGCCTTGACCTGCCCTCACGATACATAGGGATGAATTTAGATGAAATAGGCGATAGGGTGGAGGTCAAATAGGGAGGAGGTCAAATGGGGAGGAGGTCAAATGGGGAGGAGGTCAAATGGGGAGGAGGTCAAATGGGGAGGAAGTCAGATAGGGAGGAGGTCAAATGGGGAGGAAGTCAGATAGGGAGGAGGTCAAATGGGGAGGAAGTCAAATAGGGAGGAGGTCAAAATAGGGAGGAGGTCAAATAGGGAGGAGGTCAAATAGGGAGGAGGTATGGTGTCGAAGGGTGTGAGTACAAGGGAGTGTGACTTGTATTACGAAGTGCTTGTTAGCAGAGGTTGCCTAGGCTTGTTTGAGTCCTTGAGGACGACCCTATGACTTGAATTCTCTCTACCCAGCACGGTGGTACGACCCTTAGGGTTCCGATGAGGTGGTTATCTCACATGACCCTTGAAGATTTAAGGGCAAATGTCGAGCCTGAATACTCAAGGGTCGTACCGTCGTGCTCAAGGGTCGTACCGTCGTGCTCAAGGGTCGTACCGTCGTCGTGCTCAAGGGTCGTACCGTCGTCGTGCTCAAGGATCGTACCGTCGTGCTCAAGGGTCGTACCGTCGTCGTGCTCAAGGATCGTACCGTCGTCGTGCTAAAGGATCGTACCACTGTACTCAAGGGTCGTACCGTCGTCGTGCTCAAGGATCGTACCGTCGTGCTCAAGGGTCGTATCGTCGTCGTGCTCAAGGGTCTTATCGTCGTGCTCAAGGGTCGTACCGTCGTCGTGCTCAAGGATCGTACCACTGTACTCGAGGGTCGTACCGTCGTACTCGAAGGTCTGTCGTCGTGCCGAAGGGCCGTACTCTCTTCCCCTCTCTGTTCGTATCACACACACACACACACACACACAGGCCCTTGTGGGCTGGCGTTGTGAGAGGGACCAGTGTGGTGGGCCTGTGGTTTTGGGCATGCGGGCGCCGCCAATGGCCTGAGACACTCACAAGCTCATTATCTTCCTCATAAATTACTCACAGTGTAGCTCGCTGATAACCCCGGCCACACCACGCCCTCTCTCTCTCTCTCTCTCTCTCTCTCTCTCTCTCTCTCTCTCTCTCTCTCTCTCTCTCTCTCCCTCTTTCAAACACCAGGCATAGGATGCCTCGCTCAATTATGATATAAGAATTCTTCGTATGGTGGTGCATTATGCCTACTGTATGCTGTATGCTTGTCTCCATCTACCCTATGTTATTGTGCCTACTGTATGCTGTATGCTTGTCTCCGTCTACCCTATGTTATTGTGCCTACTGTATGCTGTATGCTTGCCTCCATCTACCCTATGTTATTCTACTTACTGCATGATGTATGCTTGCCTCCATCTACCCTATGTTATTCTACTTACTGTATGCTGTATGCTTGCCTCCATCTACCCCCAGCTATTGCACCCACTCTATGCTCTATGCTTACCTCCAGTTACCCACTAGCCACGATTCCTTCACCTTCGCTATCATTGAAATGTTTTGTGTTTTTATAATTAGATACTTCAAGAGTTTTGAAGCTAGAACGAACACATCATTAATGCCCAATTATTTTTTTGTGTGTGAATATGAGACAAAGAAAAATGAAAAGTTATTTTGTTCTAAGATCACTGTTGCAGGAATACATACCGTGTTATTGCATGCATTTTGTTGAATTTAATTATTGTCAGCATTTAAGAGTCTTATGTTAGAATGTCTATCTGTCGATAAAGTACAAAAGTTAGGCATTAAGTAGATATTATTCATGCTGGTCATAGAGCAACTTAAATCGCGATATAAGTAAGCCTTCTGCTTTAAGTGCGAATGACCATCAACTTATACTTTATTTTGACTGAATAAGAAATGTGAATCCATGATGAAGTTTATAGACTCATAAATGTTTAAGTTGACTTGACATCGAAGTGGTGCTTTGAATTTATCTCATGATGGTTATAGTGTCGAATGTGGCTAATCATATATATCATATATATCATATATAACCATATATTGTAGCTAAGCATTACCATTAATGATAGAGTGGTTTATATACTGTAGTTATTACTGGAGTTATATCCTAACCCAAGTGTTATGAAGTTATGACAACACTTAGTTGTCAACCCAAGTAAATGGTTGAAGATTAACCCATCACGTGACCCGGACATAGTTGCATATGATTTCACCCCGTTTTCATTCCCTGATACAAACTATTGATATCGAACCCCTGTTTAATGGTTTTATCTTTGCCGATGTCGCTACCTGTAAACCGACATCGCGTCTTTGGGTGAATTGGTGGGTGTTTTGGCGCAATGTTGAAGACCCTCCAGTGGTTTGGGCCACGGACCCTGCTGTCATCAGTGTAATTATCAATGAGGGGAGAGGAGGAGGGGGGGGGGGTTAAGTAGATGAGACGTAAGATTGACATGCTAGACCAGCTACTTATCTACTACTACTACTACCCACCCACCCTCACTCAATGAGGTCGCATCATTAGACCACCCTTAGCAGTTAACGCCTCGTCAGTTCACAACAAGAGAGAGAGAGAGAGAGAGAGAGGACGACCTCCACCCCATCCCCTCCTCCTCAACCTGTAAATGCCTAATTGGGGTCAATTATTCAACCACCTCGACTACTGACACCTCGTCAGGTCACCGTGGGAAGACGCCTCGACCATATAAACACTGTCCTCATTACCACACCACCTCAGCTATCGACTCCAGGTCTCCAGGTCGATGGAAAAACTTCAAACAACAACACTAAGTATGGGAAGCCCATTTTCGCCTTACCTCCCCATTAAATGGCTCGTTGAACGAGCATCCTCCTCGTTTACCTTACCAACAGCGATTGTGTGTAGTTATTATTTGATTTATCATTCTCATTCGACCGTGTGTCCCTCTGGTGATAACTGTAATTTACATTTATTAGTTATTTATTTATCGTATATCCACATCTTCTGTCGCTGGACTGGATGTCGGGTGTCTGGGATGCATAAGTAGTTGAAGGGGATGATATATAGATGGAGAGATAGAATGTTATAGATAAGATAGAAGGAGGGAAATGAAGCATAGCAGGCTTTTGAAACCTAAATACCATAGAATCTATCTTCAAACTGAACGCCCTCTCATTAACATATTTAAAAAGAAAATCATCCATATTTCACAAATACATTTTATATGTAATTCTGTATCTTACTGCTGATAATTGTATACTCATTAATATTTATCTGATTTATTAGATGATTATCTTGTAATTCTTAATAGAGTATCGTAGCGTCTTACACTTTTAACATAGTCCTTGACTTTGGACATTGACTTGGATGTATCCTGTCTAGTATATGTTCATACTTGGTATTAATGATGATGTAGGATTCTTGAGCAGATCCCTACACGTTAATGTGACACACACACACACACACACACACACACACACACACACGCAAGCGCACACATACACACACACACGCAAGCGCACACATCCACACACATTGCTGTGTTCGCCGCATCATTGCTACCAGTTATCAAGTACAGTTTACCAAGAGACAAATTACATATTCTTATCACATGTCGTTTTTGCAGTGCAATCCACACACGGATTTTTCTTTTTTTTTTAATTTTTGTTGGACGTGAGGAAACGAAGGTGATCTGGCATGATTACGTAAAATATCATTGGCTTATTTTCAGCGTTACATGTTCTTAAAAGATTAGGCGTCAATGTAAGTTGCCTCATCATGAAAATTAATATGTCAGCAGAGAGTTATAAGTTGTAAATACGTCGAAGAAACTGACACTCACTCGCTCGCTCGCTCGCGGCCCCCTCCTACCTCCTTCCCTCCCTCCACCTTCCCTCCCTGATGTCTAGGAGTTCCCTCCCCTCTTCTCCTCCCTCCCCCCTTGTATATATATATATATAGAGAGAGAGAGACCCTCCCTCCCTCCACCTTCCCTCCCTGCTATCTAGGAGTTCCCTCCCCTCTCCTCCTCCCTCCCCCCTTGTATAGAGAGAGAGAGACCCTCCCTCCCTCCACCTTCCCTCCCTGCTGTCTAGGAGTTCCCTCCCCTCTCCTCCTCCTCCCTCCCCCCCTTGTATAGAGAGAGAGAGAGAGAGAGAGAGAGCTGGAGTACTGGAAATGGCTTTTTAAACTAGCTCTATGGCTTGGAGAAGCGTTCGGTGTCGTCGGGACTTTGGACCTTCTTTGCCAGGTGGTTCGTTAGCGCTTTCTTCCCCCACCAACCCCAACCCACCCCGGGGTCTGCTTCAAACTCGGCCGCATGACAGCTTTGGCCCAATTTACGACGGGGGGGATTTAAAAGAGACCATTCATACGTATGTTTTATGGTTGGCACTACACAGTCCCACACAGCCGAGGTTACACCGCTTCAAATGAAGAGCCTCTCCTCCCTCCCCCCCCTTCCCCCCCACCTCTCTCTCGCACGTACAGATGGTTGCCTCGATCACTGGATAGGCAATAGCCACCCTTACGTCCCCGGGTCGTAAGGCATAGAACGTACGCACACACACACACATACACAGACACACACACACACACACACACACACACACAAGGCCGTCTGGCGAAAACGTATGCCCCTGGGGCAAAACTCGATGTATATGTGACAAAATTAACGGCTCAGGATGCTATGGGGGGGGGGGGGGGGGGGGCTGTGTGTGTGTGTGTGTGTGTGTGTGTGTGTGTGTGTGTGTGTGTGTGTGTGCAAAAGGTATTCATTCCCTGCGTCTCTGTACAAGCCAAGACCTTCCGTCTATTCGAGAGGGACAGAATGGACAGAAGGCAGTCTTTCCCCGTCTCATCGTAAACGAGTACAACACACACACACACACACACACACACACACACACACACACACACACTTGCTAATCAGGAAAATGAAGCGGTCTTTATGTTTCTCACTTTAACTCTTGTGTTATATGAAGCAATTTGAGGCGGTGTGAAATGTTGTAGACTTTTGCTCGTCTCTCAACATGTGTGAGGAAGATACACACACACACACACACACACACACACACACACACACACACACACACACATATATATATATATATATATATATATATATATATATATATATATATATATATATATATATATATATTCGTATGAGTCCATTGGGAAACTGAAACACGATAAGTTGCCAAGTGCACTTTCGTGTAATAATCACATCATCAGGGGAGACACAAGAGAGAAATATAACAGTCAGTTGATATACAACGAAGAGACGTAGCTAGGACGCCATTTGGCAAACAAGTGACTGTTCAAGACAGACAACCAGCGTATCATTCCTATTTCCTAGCAGAAAGTGTCTAAATTAAAGAAATTACTTGGTTATATGAACATTTGAGTTTTGATAAGATTGAAATGTTTAGATCCCTGATATTATCATTCCGTAAATGTCTTAACAAAGATAAAGATATTAGATGTGTCTAGGGTCGGATTATATAAATTATTTATATCTTTCCCTTACCTTGAAGAAAAGTATCTGATGTTGATTCCGTTCTTATTAAAGCGAATATCTGTTTATACCAGCAAATAATTGGTATTTTCCACGATTCCATTCTTATTAAAGCGAATATCTGTTTATACCAGCAAATAATTGGTGTTTTTTTATACCAATTATCCGTAGCTATGGATAGGGATTATCAGTGGATAACTAGAGCGATTATATCCGTCGTTGCTAATATGGAAATACCTTTGTCTCAAAGGAGACATACGTTACTATGTTTATTGGACGGCTTCTTGCCTCATTCAACACGACAGTACGACCCTTGTCCACGACAGAATGGTCTCTGAGAGCTATAGTGCCAAGCAGGACGGTACGACCCTTGAGCACGATGGTACGACACTGAGCAGGACGGTACGACCCCCGAGCACGATAGTACGACACTGAGCACGATGGTACGACCCTTGAGCACGACGGTACGACCCCGGATTACGATGGTACGACACTGAGCACGACGGTACGACCCTTGAGCACGACGGTATGACCCCGGATTACGATGGTACGACACTAAGCATGACGGTACGACCCTTGAGCACGACGGTACGACTCTTAAGCACAACGGGACGGCCCTTGAGCACGACGGTACGACTCGAGCACGACGGTACGACCCTTGAACACAACGGCAAGGGCCCTTGGATATGACAGTACCACCCTTGAATACGATCGCCTGAGCTTTGACCAGAACGTTAAGGGTCAGGTCAAGAGGACAGACTGTCTTGTTCAGGGGTCGTACCGTCGTACTCAAGGGGTTTTAACTGGACGTGTTGCCGTATACCACTTAGTAGTGCTGCGTGCGTCTTGGAGTTATGTTTATTGTGGTTGACGAGTTAGGAAGAGTTAGAAGTTCCGGGTAGATTTGTAGGTGAAAAGTTTCGCAAGATATCAAATGTTGCTCCTGTGGACCCCCCCCCCACCCTGTAGGAGAGAGAGAGAGAGAGAGAGAGAGAGAGAGAGAGAGAGAGAGAGAGAGAGACGAGTCCTTTTGAGAATTTTTCTTTTTTTTTTTTGCCAAACGGTAGAGCTAGCGCGTAGCGCCCACTGCAAGAGGAATATAGTCACAAAGAACGAGTCGTGAGAGAGAGAGAGAGAGAGAGAGAGAGAGAGAGAGAGAGAGAGTGAGAGAGAGAGAGACCCCTAGTCGTAAAACAGTATACCGTTGTCTTTTATGTATTAATATACTTGACGTTAAATCTAATGATCCATTAACAGATAAACTACCTTGTCAAGCGTTTGGGAACGAGGCACAACTACAAAGAGAACACACGTGGGTGAGAGAGAGAGAGAGAGAGAGAGAGAGAGAGAGAGAGAGAGAGAGAGAGAGAGAGAGATGAATGGTCGTCAAAAACACTTTGGTAATGTTGGAAGGGGCCCGGAGCTTTTCAACCCATCATGGCTCCTTCTTCCTGCAACAGTTATAATTTTGAAAGATATTATGCGAAGGATATTATATTGTTCATCAGCCTAATTTTTTGAACTCTGCCAATTTGTGAACAGATGTATGTCATTTCCCCTAGGGTGAATTTTCCGTTACTGTTCAACTATTTTTTTTCCACCCCTTGCCCACACCTTTAGCATAGAGAGGAATGGAGTGATGAAATGATTTAAAATCTAACTCCATTAGTGATTAAGTTGTAGTTATCACCATTTGAACATAAAGCTTGTTACGACTGTCCCCTCAGTGTGTGTGTGTGTGTGTATGTGTGTGTGTGTGTGTGTGTGTGTGTGTGTGTGTTGAACTCATGGGGGAACTAAATATAAGAAGGAAGTCAACATGGTTAAAGAAAAAAGAAAAGGGTTAGGTTAGGTTAGGTCTGAACTCTATACCCAAAGGGCGTATGACCATTTGCCACCGTTTACCTCAAAGGTAGAGTAAAGTCGGTCCTTGGGACACCCACCCCGTGATATATGTAACAGTAAAAGATATAAATATCCCAGAGAACGATTGTTCGATAATATTTGGCACTGAGTTGGGGGAGGTGTGAGGGAAGAGAGAGAAAATGTCGCCTCGGTGTACCAGTTTAAATTCTGGTCTTATTATCGTTTTCTCCGCTCGTGCACTGAGGACGTGTGTGTGTGTGTGTGTGTGTGTGTGTGTGTGTGTGTGTGTGTGTGTGTTTGCTGATGACAAATGCTGAAGGTTTAGACAGTTAATAATGGTGTCTTGTGATAATTTTGAGGGTTATTTTCGTGAAGGTGGGGGAGCGAGTGTTTTCTCCTGTTCTCTCTAGGTTGTCTCCATCTATCACTGGTCTCTCCTTCTCTCTTGGTGTCTCCATCTCTCACTGGTCTCTTGTTCTCTCTAGGTGTCTCCATCTCTCACTGGTCCCCTTCTCTCTAGGTGTCTCCATCTCTCACTGGTCTCTCCTTCTCTCTTGGTGTCTCCATCTCTCACTGGTCTCCTTCTCTCTTGGTGTCTCCATCTCTCACTGGTCTCCTTCTCTCTAGGTGTCTCCATCTCTCCCTGGTCTCTCCTTCTCTCAAGGTGTCTCCATCTCTCACTGGTCTCTCCTTCTCTCAAGGTGTCTCCATCTCTCATTGGTCTCTTGTTCTCTCTAGGTGTCTCCATCTCTCACTGGTCTCTTGTTCTCTCTAGGTGTCTCCATCTCTCACTGGTCTCTTGTTCTCTCTAGGTGTCTCCATCTCTCACTGGTCTCCTGTTCTCTCTAGGTGTCTCCATCTCTCACTGGTCCCCTTCTCTCTAGGTGTCTCCATCTATCACTGGTCTCTCCTTCTCTCTAGGTGTCTCCATCTATCACTGGTCTCTCCTTCTCTCTAGGTGTCTCCATCTCTCACTGGTCTCTCCTTCTCTCTAGGTGTCTCCATCTCTCACTGGTCTCTCCTTCTCTCAAGGTGTCTCCATCTCTCACTGGTCTCTCCTTCTCTCTAGGTGTCTCCATCTCTCACTGGTCTCCTTCTCTCTAGGTGTCTCCATCTCTCGCTGGTCTCCTTCTCTCTAGGTGTCTCCATCTCTCATTGGTCTCCTTCGTCTCTGATTATCTCCAATCATTAGTGATGTATGGTTTAGCTTCTTAGCTTCTGTATCTGATCTACATCTCTGATTGCCTCCTGTGATGGTGTTTTGCTTTAGCTTCTTAGCTTCTGTATCTGATCTACGCCTCTGATTGCCTCCTGTGATGGTGTTTGCTTTAGCTTCTTAGCTTCTGTATCTTGATCTACGCCTCTGATTGCACTCAGTAGTTAAAATGCTTCTGGTGGACAGTCATTCACGTTTCGAAGTCATCAAACGAATAATAACTGGAAAGCGGTTTTGGTCGAGCATAAATTGGTTGTAAGTTGTATAACTTTAACTGGTTGTAAGTTGTATAACTTTAGCTGCTTGTAAGTTGTATAACTTTCGGTGGTTGTAAGTTGTATAACTTTCGCTGGTTGTAAGTTGTATAACTTTAACTGGTTGTAAGTTGTATAACTTTAGCTGCTTGTAAGTTGTATAACTTTCGCTGGTTGTAAGTTGTATAACTTTCACTGGTTGTAAGTTGTATAACTTTCGGTGGTTGTAAGTTGTATAACTTTCGGTGGTTGTAAGTTGTATAACTTTCGGCTGGTTGTAAGTTGTATAACTTTCTCTGGTTGTAAGTTGTATAACTTTCGCTGGTTGTAAGTTGTATAACTTTCTCTTAAAACGTATTACATAACAGCGTCGAAAATGCGTGTGTTGAATATACGTTGACTGACGTAAAGAATTGTTTAGTATTTAGACAGTTGTAGAAACTCTTTTGAAGTAGTACTTGTAGTGATGATAGTTGTAGTAGTTGTGATGGAGGTAGTATAAGTAGTAGTGTGATAGTACTATTATTATTATTAGTAGCAGTAGTTGTAGTAGTAGTAATAGTAGTAGTAGTGGTAGTAGTGGTATTAGTAGTAGTAGTAACAGAGTAGAATGTGTAGTAATAGTGGTAGTAGTAGTAGTTGTAGTAGTAGTAGTAGTAACAGAGTAGAATGTGTAGTAATAGTGGTAGTAGTTGTAGTAGTAGTAGTAGTAACAGAGTAGGTGGTGTAGTAATAGTGGTAGTCGTATTGATAGTAGCTGTAGTAGTAGTAGTATAGTAGAAGTAGTTGTAGTAGTAGTCGTAATATGTATGCATTTCTTTTGCTCAGTGAGTAATCGAAGGGCATTAAGATGCCAAGTTTAGTTCATAGGACGAAAATTGGTCATTAGGTACATGGTTACTCACCCTTCTTGTATGAGGATTAACTGAAGCATATGAAGGAGGTGACTGATCAATTTTATCAAGAGGTATGTGAAAGAAAATGTTCATTCGTCTTATCTGAAGATCTCCACTACCAGTTGAAGATTGCAAAACTCCGAGCTGGAGTGAGTGGCATTTCGATAGATCATTTCGTTATATGAATATACGGTCTTGGTAACGTGTTTAGAGAGGGAGAAAAATACTTTTGAGGACGTCTTGCTTGAGAGAAAGAAAGTCTGAGAAGTGGACCATTTTTTTTTTTTGTGTGTGTGTGATATAGCTTCTGTTAGCTTTAGCCTCTGTCTGTTAGATTTGGCTTCTAAGACGCAGGTACCTGTTAGTTTTAGCTTCTAAGACACAGCTACCTGTTAGTTTTAGCTTCTAAGACACAGCTACCTGTTAGTTTTAGCTTCTAAGACACAGCTACCTGTTAGTTTTAGCTTCTAAGACACAGCTACCTGTTAGTTTTAGCTTCTAAGACACAGCTACCTGTTAGTTTTAGCTTCTAAGACACAGCTACCTGTTAGTTTTAGCTTCTAAGACACAGCTACCTGTTAGTTTTAGCTTCTAAGACACAGCTACCTGTTAGTTTTAGCTTCTAAGACACAGCTACCTGTTAGTTTTAGCTTCTAAGACACAGCTACCTGTTAGTTTTAGCTTCTAAGACACAGCTACCTGATAGTTTTAGATTCTAAGACACAGCTACCTGATAGTTTTAGATTCTAAGACACAGCTACCTGATAGTTTTAGCTTCTAAGACACAGCTACCTGTTAGTTTTAGCTTCTAAGACACAGCTACCTGATAGTTTTAGCTTCTAAGACACAGCTACCTGTTAGTCTGAGCTTCTGGGGCATAACTGCTTTTTACTTTTAGCTTCTAAGACGCATCTACCTCTTACTTTTAGCTTCTAAGACGCATCTACCTCTTACTTTTAGCCTCTAAGACGCATCTACCTCTTATGTTTAGCTTGTAGGACGCATCTACCTCTTACTTTTAGCTTCTAAGACGCATCTACCTCTTACTTTTAGCTTCTAAGACGCATCTACCTCTTAATTTTAGCTTCTAAGAAAAAGCTATCCATTAACGATAGTTTTTGAGAAGAGGCAAGAGATACCAACAACACTGCATCGTCTAAACCTGTCTGGCTTTGAAAGATTTATACTTTCAACTATAACTTTGGCTTTTTAATATTTAGGAATCCTCCACACTAACCTTTAAGACTTTTTGAAAGATCCGCCAGCTATAGTTACGAAGCCTTAGGTTTGAGCACATCAGATCAACTCAGAATGAGAGGTTGTGATACGTTTTCTTTTTCTGTGGTTGTAGGTGGGTGGGTAACTCAGAATGAGAGGTTGTGATTCGTTTTCTTTTTCTGTGGTTGTAGGTGGGTGGGTGGGTTTGGATCTGATGGTTATAGTCTTCACTTACCTAAGTGTCAAGACTTGAATCTTTGATGGAAATATCTGTTTGTCAAAGTTGTATGTTTCCACCGTTGACCCTCATGGCTCTTTGACCTTCAGCATACGACCTTGGGGTCATCTGACGGCGTGACCTTTGACCCTGAGCCTTATAAGTCAGGTTATAAAGTCCAAGCCATTGTACCTAAGGGTTGTACCGTTGTGTTCAAGGGTTGTACCGTTGTGTTCAAGGGTTGTACCGTTGTGTTCAAGGGTTGTACCGTTGTGTTCAAGGGTTGTACCGTCTTGTTCAAGAGTTGTACCGTCTTGTTCAAGGGTTGTACCGTCTTGTTCAAGGGTTGTACCGTTGTGTTCAAGGGTTGTACCGTTGTGTTCAAGGGTTGTACCGTTGTGTTCAAAGGTATCGTTGTGTTCAAGGGTTGTACCGTTGTGTTCAAGGGTTGTACCGTTGTGTTCAAGGGTTGTACCGTCTTGTTCAAGGGTTGTACCGTCTTGTTCAAGGGTTGTACCGTCTTGTTCAAGGGTTGTACCGTTGTGTTCAAGGGTTGTACCGTCTTGCTTAAAGGTTGTCGTGTCTCTCTCTCTCTCTCTCTCTCTCTCTCTCTCTCTCTCTCTCTCTCTCTCTCTCTCTCTCTCTCTCCAGCTAAAATTGTGAACAGCGTTCCAGGAAGGGTGTGTGATTGTGATATTACTGTCTAATTGTTATTGTCTCTATTTCTCTCGTCGGAACAGCTGGCAACCCATACAGTAATTTCCGTGAATGCACATTCACTCGTTAAGCTCATAATACCGCACGTTATTCATTGTATTTCATCATGAAAACAAAAAAGTGATTCATGAATGAGCGTGCTGCTATTTTGTAGGGGAGTTGAATGAGCGTTAATGGTTGTTCGGCCTTCAGGCATGTCAACTACTGTCTGGGTCGTTAAGGCCGTTAACGTCAAAACACCTCTAACGACTGAAAAGTCTTTAACATCTTGTGTTCCGCACTTTTGACCCTTGAAATAGGATGGGTCGGTACCATAGATTACTTCATTCCCCATACCACGTCGAAAATAAGATACGTGGGAAGGACAGATAACAAGAGACCTGATGGTCTATGACGTGGTTATCTGCTGGAGGACAGTACATGGGAAGGACAGATAACAAGAGACCTGATGGTCTATGACGAGGTTATCTGCTAGAGGACAGTACATGTGAAGGACAGATAACAGAAGACCTGATGGCCTATGACGAGGTTATCTGCTGGAGGACAGTACATGGGAAGGAAAGATAACAAGAGACCTGATGGTCTATGACGAGGTTATCTGCTGGAGGACAGTACATGGGAAGGACAGATAACAGAAGACCTGATGGTCTATGACGAGGTTATCTGCTGGAGGACAGTACA
>NC_092249.1:3279113-3336613 GCF_036320965.1 Panulirus ornatus
AAAACTGTACGAGTTTGAAGACGTGGATCTTCCACTAGACGTACATGGTATTATGGGCTGTCGCATCTTGCGTCACTGACGGACCCGCTACGATGCGTTGTCGGGACAAGCGTCGCAGCATCAACGAACCGGACGTACAAACGACTCGAGTGAGGAGCAACTTGTCAGTGAGAAAAATTTGGGGAAAAAAAATGTTTCGTGGTTGCCTACATTTACGGTCGGATTACCTTCCCAGTGTCACCTTCTTGTGTGTGTGTGTGTGTGTGTGTGTGTTTAAGGGGGGGGGGATGGATATTTTGGACATTGTGTGTGTGTCTTGTTTTATGTTAATTATTTATGGCCGGGATATATTTTGGACATTTTGACTCCATTTTGTTTAAACATTTTGCTTGTTGACATTTTGGAAATCATTTCCACATTTAATGTTAAATTTTCTTTTATTGTGGAAATTTTAGACATTGTGTTTCCTCGTAGAATGTCATTTTTTACTTATCTTTTGCTTTTTAGTTTTGGGGACATTTTGGACATTATATATATCCCATTGCTGTGAATCCCTTGTGCTGGGGACATTTTGGGTATCGTGTTTCCCGTTTTTCTTTAACCTCGTGATGGAGACATTTTAGGCATCGTGTTTCCCGTTTTTCTTTAACCTCGTGATGGAGACATTTTGGGCATCGTGTTTCCCGTTTTCCTTTAACCTCTTCTATTGTGCTGTTGCTGGTCATTGTGGACAAAATACCTACCGTTGTATGCAGCAGCTAAAGTAAATTTGACAATTCTATTATCTATGAATTTTTAATTTCCACTCAGTTGAATCATTTGAATAAGATTTTTCTCTTTGGTTAAAATCCACTTTTTTTTTTGAGAAAAAATATTAGGTTTTTAAAAACTGGGTCCTAGCTTCGTCTCTTCGATGTATATCAACTGACTGTTATATTTCTCTCTTGTGTCTCCCCTGATGATGTGATTATTACACGAAAGTGCACTTGGGAACTTTTCGTGTTTCATTTTCCCCGTGGACTCGTAGGAATATATATATATATATATATATATATATATATATATATATATATATATATATATATATATATATTGGAATTTACTGAAAAGACCGCGAGCAATCCTTTAAAGCCGGAAGTCATGAAGAAAAAGATATGAACTTCGTCTAATTCTGAGCAGAATTAGAAATTAAAAGCTTAAACGATTGGTATTGTAGCCTCGCCTTCTCATTTGAATATACACGTCTGTAGCAGAGCCAGTATATGATTATATATTCATATATCAGCCACTATGAATTGAGCCTTGCAATTTATGCTGACGTGTTCATGCATACATCTCTTCGCGGGAGTGTGTTTGTGTGTGTGTGTGTGTGTGTGTGTGTGTGTGTGTGTGTGTGTGGCTATATGTGTTCTATAGCTCGCGCGTATATGTGTGTGTGTGTGTGTGTGTGTGTGTGTGTGTAAGCAAGTGCTGTTTTCTAGTGATTTGTACAAACAAGAGTGGGTTTCTGTGAGAACAGGTTTCAAAGTCGGGGGATTGGACTGAACTGTGTGATGTTTTTGTTCTTCGTGAAGATTTAAAAAAAAAAATATGTTGTTGTCTCAGTATATATATATATATGAGGGTCTGGGAAGTTTAATATGAGTGGTAGTGAGGTGTTGAGTTAGAGATGGACAGGACATGAAGTTCTAATGTGAGTTATGAGGGTTGGGTTGGTGTTTTGAAGAATTTGGTGAGAAGAGGTGAGTTTTTTTTAAACGAGTTGTGAGTTATGAATCTATCTACTTCTCTGAGTAGATCTGAGGTGTTGGTGACATTTATGACCACAGGGTAAATCTAAGAGGTACGTTATTGTTCACACTTCAAAAGGAGTTTTTTTCAAATTTCATAAACTTTATGGGATACTTATAATTTAGATTTCAAAAGGTATAGGAGTCAGTTGTATTATAGAATATAGAAACTTTGTCATTTATATTCAAAGACTTCCAGTACATTAATAGACTTAGCTGTAAGAGTCACAACCTCTGTTGAAAAAGTAATATTCAAGAAATTCACTGTGGTAACCAGTATATGATAGAGGAAAATATGTTTAAACTCAGTCGTTTAAATGTCTTCGTGGTACAGTAGATTGACATGATACACATTTTCTTTGCTACCTTCCTGCCGTTTTTATAAAGAGTCGTGTTTATATACACTTTAGTACATTTAACTAAGTGCAAATGGGGTGATTCGTGGATCGGAAGAGCGTTTTTTCACCCTTTTTTTTTTTTTAAACATCTTTATCATGTTGTTTTCTTTGGCAGTTTGATATAGAAAACTGGGTGTACTTCCCTGTTGATGTGGATGTGAGAGAGGAAGAAGATTCGCAGATATATTTATGTTTTGATCTGTTATGAAGGTTATTTTGTGGAGGGGAGATTCACAACACGAAGGGATGAAATTCAGGATTCACAAGATGATTGGCTGTGATTCACACGAAGAGGGGCTGTGATTCACACGAAGAGAGGCTGTGATTCACACGAAGAGAGGCTGTGATTCACACGAAGAGAGGCTGTGATTCACACGAAGAGAGGCTGTGATTCACACGAAGAGGGGCTGTGATTCACACGAAGAGGGGCTGTGATTCACACGAAGAGGGGCTGTGATTCACACGAAGAGGGGCTGTGATTCACACGAAGAGGGGCTGTGATTCACACGAAGAGGGGCTATGATTCACACGAAGAGGGGCTATGATTCACACGAAGAGGGCTGTGATTCACACGAAGAGGGGCTGTGATTCACACGAAGAGGGGCTATGATTCACACGAAGAGGGGCTGTGATTCACACGAAGAGGGGCTGTGATTCACACGAAGAGGGGCTGTGATTCACACGAAGAGGGGCTGTGATTCACACGAAGAGGGGCTGTGATTCACACGAAGAGAGGCTGTGATTCACACGAAGAGGGGCTGTGATTCACACGAAGAGGGGCTGTGATTCACACGAAGATGGGCTGTGATTCACACGAAGATGGGCTGTGATTCACACGAAGAGGGGCTGTGATTCACACGAAGAGGGGCTGTGATTCACACGAAGAGGGGCTGTGATTCACACGAAGAGGGGCTGTGATTCACACGAAGAAGGGCTGTGATTCACACGAAGATGGGCTGTGATTCACACGAAGAGGGGCTGTGATTCACACGAAGAGGGGCTGTGATTCACACGAAGAGGGGCTGTGATTCACACGAAGAGGGGCTGTGATTCACACGAAGAGGGGCTGTGATTCACACGAAGAGGGGCTGTGATTCACACGAAGAGGGGCTGTGATTCACACGAAGAGGGGCTGTGATTCACACGAAGAGGGGCTATGATTCACACGAAGAGAGGCTGTGATTCACACGAAGAGGGGCTGTGATTCACACGAAGAGGGGCTGTGATTCACACGAAGAGGGGCTGTGATTCACACGAAGAGGGGCTGTGATTCACACGAAGAGGTGCTGTGATTCACACGAAGAGGGGCTGTGATTCACAACTTAAACGACGAATGTCTTGTGATTCGGTAGACGAGGGAAGGTGTTAAGATTCGGGGGATCCAGAGGAGGAAGTGTCGAGAGAGATTCAAGATTCATAAGGGCGAGATTCTAAATACCTGCGTCGCTAAGAGCTATTATCTAACGGTTGGTTTATACCAGAAAGACTCTTAAGACCAGGGGATTGGGAATATATTTCAAGATGGTGTCATGGTGTCAGTACTTACAAAAACATTCTTTAAAGTTATTTAAATTTAGCGTTTTTTTTCCTTTTTTTTATTTGCACCTTCATGGCCGGAGTCGATTAAAATAATTCGCACATTGTGATGGTGGTCAGAGCCCATATACCTTTGCTTGGCCACAGTTTAATGGGCGTTTAAATTTCCTTACGTATATTTTCAAAGTCTGGGCGTTCTTTACCGCTGTCGTTAATACACACACACACACACACACACACACACACACACACAACACACACACACACACACACACACACACACACACACACACA
Organism: Panulirus ornatus; assembly: GCF_036320965.1. NCBI lineage: Eukaryota > Metazoa > Arthropoda > Malacostraca > Decapoda > Palinuridae > Panulirus > Panulirus ornatus. The sequence goes on from NC_092249.1 coordinate 3,283,132, forward strand.
CACACACACACACACACTTAGGGGAACCAGTATGGATGCTTATTGACATTTTTTTTTCGATCATTTTTGACGGCAAAAACCAATTGATAGCATTAACCCGGTCGGTGGGAAGGTGGGGGGGGGGGGTAGGGAAGATGATAAAAAGCGGAGAGGACCAGTAATTTATTCCCGGGGGGGGAGGGGGGGTGGGGGGTGGTAGTGTTGGGCGCTCGCTCGTTAAAGTATAATTCAGCACATTCGGACGGCCTCATCTCACGGCTTCACTGGCTCTGGACACGAAACATGTGTCTGCCTTCGATTTCCATCATGCGACTTCGGCTTAAGGACAATATTTTACATATATATATATATATATATATATATATATATATATATATATATATATATATATATATATATATATATATATATTATGATTTATTGCGTTACGGAAATTAATTTTTTGAGTACATCTCATGGGAAGATTTCGTATTGAACGTAAACATACGTGTTTTATGTAAATAAACACAGTTCTCTGGTCCATCTGTGTTTGGGTTAATGGTGTCGTAGATTTGTGTTATCCTCACCGTGATAATTACGTCTCTTCTCCGTTGACGGAGGCGTTGCGACGCTCTGCGTTAGTGGTGCGTCTTTTCTCCGTTGACGGAGGCGTTGCGACGCCCTGCGTTAGTGGACGTCTCTTCTCCGTTGACGGAGGTGTTGCGACGCCCTTCTAACGTTAGTGGTCGTCTCTTCTCCGTTGACGGAGGCGTTGCGACGCCCTGCGTTAGTGGTGCGTGGACAGCGATACTTTCGGCTCATTGAAGCGAAGAGGAGGAGGTAAAAGCGACGCGTTGTACAGGTTATCACATGTGGAATGATGAGATAACCTCATAATATACACCATCCATTATTCTCTCATACATGACGTATATCATCTGTATTTCCAACACTTTACAAGTTTTCATCGTAATATCATTTACCTTCCATTGATCTTTTTTTCTTCTCTCTGTCATTCTTTTTTTTCCCCCTCTCGTTTTTTTTCCCATCTTGTCATTCGTCTCGTAATTTTTCCTTCTTCGTGATCTCGCAACATGATCTTTTTTTTTCATGTTTGGTCAACTGAAGATTTTTTTTCCTGTCAAGGGTTGAGGGTCGTAGTGTTACTCGTATGTGACGTAGTTTGGCCTGATGTAAGGGCATTGTTACGTCTTTGTCGCTTGGGTGGTTCAAGACGGTCGTTTTTTAATAATAAATGTCGTGTCTCTCGAAGACAAGGGAATTTAGATTTATTTTCCTTTCCCTGTTTTGGTCATTTTTTTTCTTTTTTTTATTCGTTCGATGGTGTATCTTTATTTTATTTTTTTCGTAATGCGTTGCTAATTGTTTTAGATTTTTAGATCCTTCGTCCACGACGGTACGACCATTTGGTTCTCATGGATGGGGTAAGAAGGGCCATATGTCGTATTGTCCGAGAGTCGTGCAGTGGTACCGTCGTGCTCAAGGGTCGTACCTCGTGCTCAAGGGTCGTACCTCGTCCCCAAGGATCGTACCTCGTGCTCAAGGGTCGCACCGTCGTGCTCAAGGGTCGTCCCGACGTGCTCATGTGTCGTACTGTCGTGTTCAAGGGTCACAACATCGAGTTCACCAAAACAACATTATATCCAATCTTATTTGTTATATTACATGGCCTTCTTCCCTTTATCAGTTTTATAACTTTATATAATTCACATATATATATATAATTCACATATAGTAGTACGCGTATAGTGAGGTACTCACTCCGCTTATTGTATGTTGTAGGTCATACACTCCTGGCCTCTATGATTTAAATTTTGATAAATTTCTCAGTGTTCATATAATTTTTTTTTTTTTTTTGTGTGTGTGTATACTAGAACAGATTTTATGTGAGCTTAGAATTATAGTTATTATCTTTATTTATACCGTGTTTTGAAGGCTTATGCAGTCGACAAGTTATTATTAGCTATGTTTATGTTGCGAGATAATGTGCATTCTATGAGCTAGTAAAGATTCTGCTTGACACCGACTTGTTTGTGATTGCAAATGTGATTTATACAAGGAGCGTTTTTATATTAAGGGTTGCGTACAGTAAAATCATTTTCATTTTTATGACGCATACATGAATTTTGGGACTTAATATGGTTCTTTGCTCACAGACCCAAAATTCCTGATGATATATTTGATTGAGTTTTGAATCAGGGAAGGTAAAGAGTAAACCCCCAATTTATGTGATGTATTTTTCAAGTGTAGAGTTTAGAGAGTGAATTACAAGCCTCATAAATGCTGTTAGATATATTTTAATAACATCGCAAATATTGTGGTTCGATGGGGATATAGTGCGCTTAGTATATGGACAATAACTAACACGACTGCATTATATAGGAAGGGGTAAAGAGATATAAAAAAAAAGAAAAACCAGGACGTAAAAAAAAGTTGGAAAAAGAAGTAGGGTTAAAACCGAAAGAGTTGAAATGGGTGAGTGTTCTAGAAGGTTAGGTTAAGCACGGTTAGTTAACACTGAGGGATTGAGCCAGGGGATGTCAACACGAAGGATAGGTATTTTTACTGGACAGGAGAGGTTAGTCAGGGCTGGAAGTATCATGCAGAAAACGGCAAGGGGGACGGTGTCGAACACTGGAGGGCGTTTGGGATAAGTGGGTACCAAGGTTCGAGGCCTTTGAAGTGGGATGTTTGATAACAGTTACTTGTGGGGAAGGAACATGGGAGTTTATTCCTCATTCAATCAGCGTTTATTTCCAAAAGATGACAAGTTCTGATGAGCAGTTTTTTTTCTTCTCTGATTATTCTTTTGATGGGAAGGGGGCGGAGCGCGTAATGTCTTGCCCCGTGGGGGTAACTGGTGGAAAGGAAGGAGACTGGTAAGGTGTTTGTACCATTCTGGGGACGAAGAGTACCACTGGGGGCAGGTGAATACCTCATTAAAAGGTACTGGTGAGAAGACGGAAAGGTACATAATGTCAGGTATGGCTTGGGCATACCTGGATACACCTGCTGGGGTGTGTATGTATATACCTCTCCACGGTGGCTTGTGGTAGTGTACCTTAGGGAAAAAAAAACCCAGCAAGATGGATGTATTAGGAAGAGATAGTGCCACTATTATTAAGAGGATCGACGCAACAAGTGCTGATGATACCATTAGAGCGATAGATGCCGCTAGTAACAGGATCGGTTATGGGAAAGAACATCATCAGAATTAATAGGATCGAGACATTAAGGTTTAGATATACTCTTAGAATTAATAGGATGGATGCCGGGAGAATTTAGAACGTATCGATAGAATCAATTATTTATGAAGTTGTTGTTGTGCCCTACACCACCGATGGGATTAGATTGATTTCATTTGGAAAAATACTTTAGATGTCCTCAAAGCCTTAAGGGTTAACCATGAGACGAGAAGTGTGTGGTTAATCACACTTTATGTATCGAAATTTCATCTGAATACTCGTAAGTGTGTGTGTGTGGGTGGGGGGGAAAGAGAATGTCTTTTCCAGCAATTTAAGGAAGGGACTGAAGGCTTTGGTGAACAAGATGTAAGGAAATTCAATTTCGCATTTGAAGATTTTACCGTAAAGGAACGAGAAACCTCCAACTCCAACCCTGTGAGCCGCGCTTACAAGACGGGGTTTCGGTGTTAGCTGATGGAAGTATTTAGAAGTCCTGGGGCATTCAGAGGAGAACGACCAGCCGTTGTCAGAGTGATTACTTCCCCTGTAAACGAGGATGAGGGTGGTAAAGATAGGGTGAGACAGTAGGGGTGGGGGTTTACAGAGCGTGGTGTGGTGCAACAGGATGCATTGGCGATGGAGAGGGTGTGTGTGTGTGTGTGTGTGTGTGTGTGGTATAGGTAGGGAGAGTGAAGGGTTGTCTGGCTCTAGCCTGACTGGGTAGCTAGTGAAGGCTTGGCTGGTGTGTGTGTGTGTGTGTGTGTGTGTGTGTATGTGCACGGGTCCGAACACCGCAGCACCAGAGGTTGGGTCTGGCGGCGAGAGAGGTTTTCAGAACCGTCGAATTATATGCAATTTTACGTTTTGTCCGAGGGATATATCATTCTCTCCCTCGTTATTTACAGCTTCTCTGGCCCAGCGCAGAACAATCTTCCCTCGAAGATTTACATGCTAAATATTCGCATGTATTTCAATATATATATTTTTTTTCTCTCCTGGGAAGGAAGAAGGAGGAGGGTGGGCCATATCCCTGCCTGCTTGCACACTGAGGTTGTGCGTCCCAAGTTGTTTATACCTGATTATGACTTTACTAAACAAGCAAGCCTTCCGCTCTCCCTGCCTCTCTCTCTCTCTCTCTCTCTCTCTCTCTCTCTCTCTCTCTCTCTCTCTCTGTATGAGATACTTGCTCTAGGACCTGGCTAACGAACTTCGTGTGGGAACTCATTACCCTCACGAATTTCAGCATATATATATATATATATATATATATATATATATATATATATATATATATATATATATATATATATATATAAGAGTATCTTTCATGTTATGAAGGTAGATGGGAGGTGTAGATAGCAGCAGAAGGAGAGGGTTAAGAAGTAATGATACAGTGAGGGATGGCGTAGGAATGTTTGAAGAAGAAAACTGGAGGTGTTAGGTAGAGCAGTGGACAGCTTACGTATCCTGGCATCTCTCTTGCCACATAGCATCACTCCACGCACTACCCTCCCTTCTCCCCCACTCCCCATCGTCTTCCTCTACCCTCCCCTAGGACCTCAGCCCTCCCTCCCTCCTTCCCTTCCCTCCCTCCCTTCCCCCAAGGCCCTCTCACGCTGCACCACCACACGTACTCTCTCCCCTCCTCCTCCTCCTCCTCCTACCACACCACCACCACACACATCCCCTACTGCCACACCACCACCACCACAGTCTCTCTCTCTCTCTCTCTCTCTCTCTCTCTCTCTCTCTCTCTCTCTCTCTCTCTACCACACCGTCATCAGTCACCAACCACGCCACAACCGACAGCCACATTTAACATACGCTTCGCCACCGGCACATACTTTACGTCCCACCGCTCCCACACTGACAGTCTTTCACTGTCTCCGCCATCATACTGACATCTCCACCACCATACTGACATCTCCACCATCATACTCATCACATTACTGGCACCCTTACATGCTCATATTCACCCTCGACCCTCACACTTCCTCCAACATCACACACGACTCTCCCTCACCCTCACACTTCCTCCACCACCACACACACGACTCTCCCTCACCCTTACACTTCCTCCAACACCACACACACGACTCTCCCTCACTCTCACACTTCCTCCACCACCACACTCCTCACCTTCCTACTCTACCACACTTTAACCTCCCCCTCTCCCCATCATACGAACCTCACACTTCCTCACGCTCATCCTTCACCCTTCATAAGCGTGTGTGCGTCACACTAGGACACGTATACAATAACACAACCTCATTAATCACCTGCTTGTTTTCATTGTGTTCTCACCCTCTTACAACATTCTTACAACAGTTATCCAGTGTTGTAAGTCACTCCGGACGGCACCGGACCCAGGGTCCTACAACATGGAGTTGTGTGGTGTTACTGCGTTCATGAACCACGTTACGCCGATGTCGCAATCACCTTACGCAGATGTCGCAATCACCTTACGCCGATGTCGCAGTCACATTACGCCGATGTCGTAATCACCTTACGCCGATGTCGCAATCGCGTCACGCCGATGTCGCAATCACGTCACTCCGATGTCGCAATAACGTTACGCCACTTCTTTCTACCCCGGACGCCTTCATACGAAACATACGAAAGAATGGCCCAACCCCACCCACATACACACGTATATACATAAACGCCCACGCACGCACATATATACATACCTATACATTACAACGTATACATACATATACATACACAGACATATACACATGTACATATTCATACATGCTGCCCTCATCCATTCCCGCCGCCACCCCGCCACACACGTTTGTGTACAGGTGTCCATCAGTTTGATATTCACAATATTCAAATACGCTTATTCTTATCGTAATGCCCTTCTCCACCACAAGAGGGCTACGCTAGCCATGTCCAGGGTATACATGAAGACGACCACACCCGCCCATATTTCACCGACCACATAATTAACCACACTTACCCATGCTTAGACACGCATTACCAGACCCAACCGCACTTAAAGACTCATGAATATTTACTTATACCACAGTAAATGTGGTAGGATATATTCAAGCGAATTGAATCTTTTTGTTAGGAATATTCCATTTTAACAGTAAAAACCATATGTTAACGTTATTTAATAACGTATATTACTGTTAATATAAAATAAGACGTCATAAATTATGAGACGTTATATGGTTATGTTGTTAATGTTATAATCTTCGCTGACTCTATGCCTCTCGCCTCTACAACCACAGCTCTCTATATACCTATAACATGGATGCTAAAACCACTTCTCGCTATATAGCTATAAGCTTTGGTGATACAGGATGAATTACCATCCATATCGCTGTTATCTTTATATATTCATAACAACCAATGGAGATAAAGTAATATAGCAGTCTTATAGCTGTTATCTTTATATATTCACAACAGCCAAGATTGGTTATAGAGTCAATAGCTACGTTGTTGTTTAGAGCATAGTTATAGCTGGCTGTATAGTTATTGTGATGGTACAACCACAGCTAATGATGTAGTTGCACCATGGGTGATAATAGTGTGGCACAAGTGATGTCATCACCACAGCTGTGGCACGGATGATGTCACTGTGGCACCATGACGTATAGCTGTGGCACAGATGATGTCACTGTGGCATCATGACTTATAGCTGTGGCACAGATGATGTCACTGGCATCATGACGTATAGCTGTGGCACAGATGATGTCACTGTGGCACCATGACGTATATCTGTGGCACAGATGATGTCACTGTGTCATCATGACGTATAGCTGTGGCACAGATGATGTCATGACAGCTAATCACGTAGTTTTCGATTTGATGTCACTATCACCGTAACGCAAATGATGTCACACCACAGGTAATCATAAGTCTGTAACGCAGAAATGATGTCACCACCCGAACCAGCCTTTCATCTTGTAACAAAGTGATGTCACAATCGTAGCTCTTCATACATCTGTAACACAGATGAAGTCACCACCCGAACCAGCCTTTCATATTGTAACAAAGTGATGTCACAATCGTAGCTCTTCATACATCTGTAACACAGAAGTGATGTCACCACCCGAACCAGCCATTCAACTTGTAACAGAGTGATGTCACAATCGTAGCTCTTCATGAATCTGTAACACAGATGAAGTCACCACCCGAACCAGCCTTTCATATTGTAACAAAGTGATGTCACAATCGTAGCTCTTCATACATCTGTAACACAGATGAAGTCACCACCTCAGAGTACTCGTAAACTAGTAATAGACATGATCTCACCGACAGAGTCCGTCAGAAAAGAAAAAAAAAGAGAGAGAAACTCCAGTAATTTGAACGATGATGTTAGAGACACAAGCGTAACACACCTTTGGCGTTCAAACGCGTCAAGTTTATCGGCTGGGGTTGAACTCCCAGCGTTCGGTAATGTACTGTGGCCTCTCCCTAGGAGTGGTTCGTGTCGTGGCATCGCACGAACGCATCCCAGTTTTATATCCCAGCTGGGATAAGCGGTTATTATTATTATTATTATTATTATTATTATTATTATTATTATTATTATTATTATTATTATTATTATTATTATTATTATTATTATTATTATTATTATTATTATTATTATTATTATTATTATTATTATTATTATTATTATTATTATTATTATTATTATTATTATTATTATTATTATTATTATTATTATTATTATTATTATTATTATTATTATTATTATTATTATTATTATTATTATTATTATTATTATTATTATTATTATTATTATTATTATTATTATTATTATTATTATTATTATTATTATTATTATTATTATTATTATTATTATTATTATTATTATTATTATTATTATTATTATTATTATTATTATTATTATTATTATTATTATTATTATTATTATTATTATTATTATTATTATTATTATTATTATTATTATTATTATTATTATTATTATTATTATTATTATTATTATTATTATTATTATTATTATTATTATTATTATTATTATTATTATTATTATTATTATTATTATTATTATTATTATTATTATTATTATTATTATTATTATTATTATTATTATTATTATTATTATTATTATTATTATTATTATTATTATTATTATTATTATTATTATTATTATTATTATTATTATTATTATTATTATTATTATTATTATTATTATTATTATTATTATTATTATTATTATTATTATTATTATTATTATTATTATTATTATTATTATTATTATTATTATTATTATTATTATTATTATTATTATTATTATTATTATTATTATTATTATTATTATTATTATTATTATTATTATTATTATTATTATTATTATTATTATTATTATTATTATTATTATTATTATTATTATTATTATTATTATTATTATTATTATTATTATTATTATTATTATTATTATTATTATTATTATTATTATTATTATTATTATTATTATTATTATTATTATTATTATTATTATTATTATTATTATTATTATTATTATTATTATTATTATTATTATTATTATTATTATTATTATTATTATTATTATTATTATTATTATTATTATTATTATTATTATTATTATTATTATTATTATTATTATTATTATTATTATTATTATTATTATTATTATTATTATTATTATTATTATTATTATTATTATTATTATTATTATTATTATTATTATTATTATTATTATTATTATTATTATTATTATTATTATTATTATTATTATTATTATTATTATTATTATTATTATTATTATTATTATTATTATTATTATTATTATTATTATTATTATTATTATTATTATTATTATTATTATTATTATTATTATTATTATTATTATTATTATTATTATTATTATTATTATTATTATTATTATTATTATTATTATTATTATTATTATTATTATTATTATTATTATTATTATTATTATTATTATTATTATTATTATTATTATTATTATTATTATTATTATTATTATTATTATTATTATTATTATTATTATTATTATTATTATTATTATTATTATTATTATTATTATTATTATTATTATTATTATTATTATTATTATTATTATTATTATTATTATTATTATTATTATTATTATTATTATTATTATTATTATTATTATTATTATTATTATTATTATTATTATTATTATTATTATTATTATTATTATTATTATTATTATTATTATTATTATTATTATTATTATTATTATTATTATTATTATTATTATTATTATTATTATTATTATTATTATTATTATTATTATTATTATTATTATTATTATTATTATTATTATTATTATTATTATTATTATTATTATTATTATTATTATTATTATTATTATTATTATTATTATTATTATTATTATTATTATTATTATTATTATTATTATTATTATTATTATTATTATTATTATTATTATTATTATTATTATTATTATTATTATTATTATTATTATTATTATTATTATTATTATTATTATTATTATTATTATTATTATTATTATTATTATTATTATTATTATTATTATTATTATTATTATTATTATTATTATTATTATTATTATTATTATTATTATTATTATTATTATTATTATTATTATTATTATTATTATTATTATTATTATTATTATTATTATTATTATTATTATTATTATTATTATTATTATTATTATTATTATTATTATTATTATTATTATTATTATTATTATTATTATTATTATTATTATTATTATTATTATTATTATTATTATTATTATTATTATTATTATTATTATTATTATTATTATTATTATTATTATTATTATTATTATTATTATTATTATTATTATTATTATTATTATTATTATTATTATTATTATTATTATTATTATTATTATTATTATTATTATTATTATTATTATTATTATTATTATTATTATTATTATTATTATTATTATTATTATTATTATTATTATTATTATTATTATTATTATTATTATTATTATTATTATTATTATTATTATTATTATTATTATTATTATTATTATTATTATTATTATTATTATTATTATTATTATTATTATTATTATTATTATTATTATTATTATTATTATTATTATTATTATTATTATTATTATTATTATTATTATTATTATTATTATTATTATTATTATTATTATTATTATTATTATTATTATTATTATTATTATTATTATTATTATTATTATTATTATTATTATTATTATTATTATTATTATTATTATTATTATTATTATTATTATTATTATTATTATTATTATTATTATTATTATTATTATTATTATTATTATTATTATTATTATTATTATTATTATTATTATTATTATTATTATTATTATTATTATTATTATTATTATTATTATTATTATTATTATTATTATTATTATTATTATTATTATTATTATTATTATTATTATTATTATTATTATTATTATTATTATTATTATTATTATTATTATTATTATTATTATTATTATTATTATTATTATTATTATTATTATTATTATTATTATTATTATTATTATTATTATTATTATTATTATTATTATTATTATTATTATTATTATTATTATTATTATTATTATTATTATTATTATTATTATTATTATTATTATTATTATTATTATTATTATTATTATTATTATTATTATTATTATTATTATTATTATTATTATTATTATTATTATTATTATTATTATTATTATTATTATTATTATTATTATTATTATTATTATTATTATTATTATTATTATTATTATTATTATTATTATTATTATTATTATTATTATTATTATTATTATTATTATTATTATTATTATTATTATTATTATTATTATTATTATTATTATTATTATTATTATTATTATTATTATTATTATTATTATTATTATTATTATTATTATTATTATTATTATTATTATTATTATTATTATTATTATTATTATTATTATTATTATTATTATTATTATTATTATTATTATTATTATTATTATTATTATTATTATTATTATTATTATTATTATTATTATTATTATTATTATTATTATTATTATTATTATTATTATTATTATTATTATTATTATTATTATTATTATTATTATTATTATTATTATTATTATTATTATTATTATTATTATTATTATTATTATTATTATTATTATTATTATTATTATTATTATTATTATTATTATTATTATTATTATTATTATTATTATTATTATTATTATTATTATTATTATTATTATTATTATTATTATTATTATTATTATTATTATTATTATTATTATTATTATTATTATTATTATTATTATTATTATTATTATTATTATTATTATTATTATTATTATTATTATTATTATTATTATTATTATTATTATTATTATTATTATTATTATTATTATTATTATTATTATTATTATTATTATTATTATTATTATTATTATTATTATTATTATTATTATTATTATTATTATTATTATTATTATTATTATTATTATTATTATTATTATTATTATTATTATTATTATTATTATTATTATTATTATTATTATTATTATTATTATTATTATTATTATTATTATTATTATTATTATTATTATTATTATTATTATTATTATTATTATTATTATTATTATTATTATTATTATTATTATTATTATTATTATTATTATTATTATTATTATTATTATTATTATTATTATTATTATTATTATTATTATTATTATTATTATTATTATTATTATTATTATTATTATTATTATTATTATTATTATTATTATTATTATTATTATTATTATTATTATTATTATTATTATTATTATTATTATTATTATTATTATTATTATTATTATTATTATTATTATTATTATTATTATTATTATTATTATTATTATTATTATTATTATTATTATTATTATTATTATTATTATTATTATTATTATTATTATTATTATTATTATTATTATTATTATTATTATTATTATTATTATTATTATTATTATTATTATTATTATTATTATTATTATTATTATTATTATTATTATTATTATTATTATTATTATTATTATTATTATTATTATTATTATTATTATTATTATTATTATTATTATTATTATTATTATTATTATTATTATTATTATTATTATTATTATTATTATTATTATTATTATTATTATTATTATTATTATTATTATTATTATTATTATTATTATTATTATTATTATTATTATTATTATTATTATTATTATTATTATTATTATTATTATTATTATTATTATTATTATTATTATTATTATTATTATTATTATTATTATTATTATTATTATTATTATTATTATTATTATTATTATTATTATTATTATTATTATTATTATTATTATTATTATTATTATTATTATTATTATTATTATTATTATTATTATTATTATTATTATTATTATTATTATTATTATTATTATTATTATTATTATTATTATTATTATTATTATTATTATTATTATTATTATTATTATTATTATTATTATTATTATTATTATTATGATTATTATTATTATTATTATTATCATTATTATTATTATTATTATTATCATTATTATTATTATTATTATTATTATTATTATTATTATTATTATTATGGATCCGCAGTAACTTCGAAGCTGCACTCCGTGCAGGAGCAGGGAAAGGTTGGACTATTCTAAAGCTTGAAGTTCCTCAAAGAGATTGTACTGCTTTCCTTTATGTTGAGAATAAATTTTTTTTTGATACGAATATCATCGAGTCATCTTACCGATGTATTACATCAAAGTTATGTATTTTCTTTGTGTTATTTTATCTCTGTGTGTGTTACTCTGTTACTAGTGTCAAGTCTCATCGGAGGGGGGGGGGGGGGGGGGGAGGGGGTCGTAACCTTGACGTAACTCTGCGTTGTGTTGTGAAGGCTTGATTCACACACACACACACACACACACACACACACACACACACACACACACACACACACACACACATTCCGTCCTTCAAAGGATAACGGATCAGAGAATTCCCTCTCTCTCTCTCTCTCTCTCTCTCTCTCTCTCTCTCTCTCTCTCTCTCTCTCTCTCTCTCTCTCGGCAACAGCTCCGTCGTACGAACGTTCGTGAAGCGTAGTATACAACGAAAGTAGACACACGAATGGTTACCTTACCGATTCCTTCGTGATGTGTGTTGACAAATATGGTTAAGGCAAGCAGCAGTACCGTCGGATTGTATACATAGCCGCTGTACCGCTAGACGGTACAGCAGATCACGCAATAAAACACGGTCGTACCGTTCGGTCGTACCGTTCGGTCGTACCGTGCGGTCGTACCGTACGGTCGTACCGTTCGGTCGTACCGTACGGTCGTACCGTTCGGTCGTACCGTGCGGTCGTACCGTGCGATCGTACCGTACAGTCGTACCGTCCGGTCGTACCGTGCGATCGTACCGTCCGGTCGTACCGTGCGATCGTACCGTACAGTCGTACCGTGCGATCGTACCGTTCGGTCGTACCGTACAGTCGTACCGTACGGTCGTACCGTGCGATCGTACCGTACAGTCGTACCGTATGGTCGTACCGTGCGATCGTACCGTATGGTCGTACCGTGCGATCGTACCGTACAGTCGTACCGTATGGTCGTACCGTGCGATCGTACCGTACAGTCGTACCGTGCGATCGTACCGTGCGATCGTACCGTGCTGTCGTACCGTTCGGTGGATTTCACTGCATACGTCGAGCGCCATTAGCATGTTACTTCCCTTTTTTTTTACGGATAGTTCGTGTAAATAGCCACCGTATATCATCGTAGTTTGAGGGGCGACATTTACAGGAGAGGTGTGTGTGTGTGTGTGTGTGTGTGTGTGTGTGTGTGTGTGTGTGTGTGTGTGTGTGTGTGTGTGTGTGTGTGTGTGATCGGCAATTTTTTACTGTACAGGGAGTAAGTTCTACACTCGTGGGGTCGCCGCTCCCTGTGTCTTGAACTTTCTCTTGATATCATAGAACTTTTTCCACATTCACGATCTCACGTCTTTGTTTATCCTGTTCATTCACTGTTATACACTGTGTGTGTGTGTGTTGATGCTTGGGTAGTTTGCCTCCTTCTGCCCACCGGCGACTGTCTTTGCCATGTAAACAAGGCTGTTGGGTGGTTAAGCTCGTTGCGTGTCTCATTTCTGTGTTCCTAAGGTCTATGGAGTCATTACGAGGCACATCCGCTGGTGATTCTGTCGTTTGGATGGAGTAATTGTTGTTAGGTAGTTAGGGTGTGTGATTGCCTTAATCCTTTTTGTGATTTGACGGTACGACCCTTAACCTTTGACCTGACCCTTCAAGAGTTTGGGTGAGAAATAGTGTGGCGTCCTATGCGAGGGTTGTGCTGTCCTGCTGAAGGGTCGTACCGTCGTGCGCAAGGATCGTACTGACGTGCTTCATGGTCGTGCGGGCGTGGTTTACGATCGTACCGTCGTACTCAAAACTGTCGTATTCAAAGGTCGCACCGTCATGCTCAAGGGTCGTACCGTCGTGCTCAAGGATCGTGCCGTCGTGCCCGAGTGTCGTACCCTCGTGCCTAAGGATCGTACCGCCGTGCTCAAGGGTCATATCGTCGTGCTCAAGGATCGCACCGTCGCGGCTCAAGGATCGTACCGTCGTGCCTAAGGATCTTTCCAAGGTGCTTTGCGATCGTACCGTCGCACTCTGATATCACACCGTCCTACTTCAGCGTCGTAAGACCTCGCTCAAGAAACGCACCGTCTCGCGCAAGGATCGCGCCGTCAGACTCGGTGATCGTATCATCGTGTTCAAGGATCGTACGGTCGTGGTGAAGGATTGTATCGCCACGAACGAGAGAGGTGAAAGTGCTCTTTTAAGATTTTGCGTCGTTGATACGATGCGATTGAAGTTGCCACTTCGGGTGTTGATGTGTGTGTTAGATGGTTGTCATGGGGCCTCGAGAGAGAGGGAGGGATGGAAGGTAGGATAAGAAAAGTGGCATTGCCCAAATCGGCGTTGTGGTGTGTTATTTGACAAATCTATCTCCCGGATTAAGTGTGTCCCAGTTATAGATCTATTTTTCGAGGATTTTGATCAGACTCGTGTGTCACTGAAATCAAAGAATTCCCCTGACGGAGTCTTCATAGCTTAAGAAATTTTACCCCTGACCGCCATCGAGATTTATATATTTCGAAGGAGGAAACAGAATTAAGAAATGAACACTTATTTGCCAGTATTATCCACACTGCCTGCAACTGTCTCTCTTCTCCACTTCGGACAGTTACGTGATGTGTTAAGACATCAAGAAGCATCATGTTATTAGACCCCCGCAATTTATATACTCCTCAGACAGCTTCTTCGAGGATATTTTAACATGTTTACTACTCAGCCTGGACGCAATTGTCAATAAAGAGCGGTGTCGGGTTACAAATTGTGCAGTGTTTTGGGGGAAGAAGTTGAGGAGACATCTGGTGGTCGCCTGGGGTACTTGTGGTGGCGATTGTGGTTCCTTTAGCGTTTTACTCTTGGGATTATGGTTAATGTGATGGTTCCTTTAGGGGTGGGGGGTGACTCGTCAAGTGAGCACAAGAGACTTCTTTTCCAGCAGGATTTTCGTGTGTGTGTGTGTGTGTGTGTGGGTGTTTGTGTGTGTGTGTGTGTGTGTGTCTTTTTTTTTCCCCCCTCTGCTGGAATGGAGTAAGGGTGAATCTTGCGTGTGTGATAGCAGAAGAGGAGGAGGAGGAGGGAGGGGGGAATATAGTGTTTTGCTTTGTTTAAAGTGGGTATGCCATGGATTTTATAACCCTAATAAGACGCCTACGTGCAAGAAATGTCAGATTTGGTTTGTTATAGATCCTTACCTGTCAGTGGTTGTGGTAGGGATTGTGGTTGTAGACGAAGGGGAGGAGGTATAGTTGAGGGATGAGGAAGGGTGGTTGTTTGGTGGAGGTTGTGATTATGTGGTTGGGGGATGTTTTGGTTGTGTGGTTGGGAATGTAGTTGTATGGTAGAAAAATGTGGTTTGCGTGATGCGACATGTTTTTGTGTGGTATAAAGTGTGGTTGGGGGATGGAACTATGTGGTAGGAAGTTTGGTTGTAGGTACAACATTGTGGTGAGGTTTGCTGCGGAGGTCGATGAAGTGTGGTACTGTAACGTCCTGAGATTGGCAGTGTGGTGGAATTATGACGACGAAATGTGGTGTACTTGCGTCCTTGTGGCACTGTGTGGTAGTAAGCTGTACGGTCGGTGTGGTAGAATATGATAGTGTATATGGAGAGCCCATAAGTATGGTTGTGTGGCTTGTATAGAGTGAAGTGTGGTAGTGTGGTTGTGTGGTAGTGGATATGTGCATTGAGCCAGTGTGTGTTGTGGTTGGTGCTAATGTGGTTGATGTATGTGTCACACAAGCGGTCTGGTGGACACAATTGTATTAAACCAGCGTGTTGTGGTATAGTGATGGATACATGTATTAAACCAGCGGTGCTATGGTTTTGTGGTAGACATGTATTAACCCAGGGATGTTGTGGTTTTGTGGTAGACATGTATTAACCCAGCGATGTTGTGGTAGTGTGGTAGAGACATGTATTAACCCAGCGATGTTGTGGTAGTGTGGTAGAGACATGTATTAACCCAGCGATGTTGTGGTAGTGTGGTAGAGACATGTATTAACCCAGCGATGCTGTGGTAGTGTGGTAGAGACATGTATTAACCCAGCGATGCTGTGGTAGTGTGGTAGAGACATGTATTAACCCAGCGATGCTGTGGTAGTGTGGTAGAGACATGTATTAACCCAGCGATGTTGTGGTAGTGTGGTAGAGACATATATTAACCCAACGATGTTTATGGTGTTGGATGTGTCTAATTATTCTAGTCTTGTTTTGGGCTAATTCTTCCCTACCCAAGACATCATCTCATTACAAGAATCTAACCTTCTCCAGTTAAGCTAGCCTTCCACAGACCCGCTATAAAACGTGTGTTCCTGTGTGTGTGTGTGTGTGTGTGTGTGTGTGTGTGTGTGTGTGTGTGTGTCTCCTGTTCAACTCCGTGTACAGCGAACAACACAAGACAGTTCCTGGTAATTTCTGCCGCTCCTCAACTCTCTCAGACTTGGAGTTATTTTTGGAGGGGAGTATAACAGACTTCAGTCTATCTTTTTGAAGGACGATATACAGGAATTTTGGAGTATATATATATATACAGACTTGAGTCTTTTGGAGGTGTGTATACCCAAGTCTTTAAGAACAGTCTTTACTAAATTTAGACTTTGGGTGGAGGAGTTTTATACAGACTTTAGCCTTTTTCTACAAAATGTACGCGATGTGTTGTTAGGTACATACGTCATACACACGCACGTGCGTGTCTACACACACACAGACACACAGACACACACAGACACACACAGACACACACAGACACACACACACACACACACACACAGACAGACAGACAGACAGACAGACAGACACACACACACACACACACACACACACACAGACACACAGACACAGACACACACAGTCATAACACACACACACACACACACAGACACACACACACATAGTCATAACACACACACACACACACACACACACACACACACACACACACACACACACACACACGCCGTCATAACACAATTGGTTCACCTCACACACGCGCTTATTTTGTATGAATAATTTTTCAGATCTGCCTTTAATGAATCGTGTGGCAATAGTGGCGTCATTCTGTTATTACCCCAGTAACGAATCGACCTTTACCACGCATCCACCGCGAGCTGCTGGCCAGGGGGGGTTTGGATTATGCACATTAGGCCTTGAAGTATGTTGATAAGGTATCTGAATTGATGTGGCGTTAAGGGGGTGGGGGGGAGGGAGGGTTAATGTCTCCGTGTTCGCTAAGTTTTCATATCTCAGTCTCTCTCTCTCTCTCTCTCTCTCTCTCTCTCTCTCTCTCTCTCTCTTGCTTACCTCTCGCCCCGTCTCACTGCCAGGTCTCTCTCTCTCTCTCTCTCTCTCTCTCTCTCTCTCTCTCTCGCTTACCTCTCACCCCGTCTCACGGCCAGGTCTCTCTCTCTCTCTCTCTCTCTCTCTCTCTCTCTCTCTCTCTCTCTCTCTCTCTCTCTCTCTCTCTCTCACCCCGTCTCACGGCCAGGTCTCTCTCTCTCTCTCTCTCTCTCTCTCTCTCTCTCTCTCTCTCTCTCTCTCTCTCTCTCTCTCTCTCTCTCTCTCTCTCGTGTATATGGCTGGTCCAAGACAGTTATATTGATGTTATTGACAGTTACTGTGGGGTTCGGGGGGGGTGAGGGGGGGGTTATGAGGGGAAGGGGTTGTTGTTGTTGTTGTTGTTTAAGAGGCGGTTGTTGATGTCGCCGACGGGTTGTGTTGATGCCTGCGTCACAAGGTCAGAGAGAGAGAGAGAGAGAGAGAGAGAGAGAGAGAGAGAGAGAGAGAGAGAGAGAGAGAGAGGTCAAAATTGGCCAGATATTCATTGCATGATTTACTTGTCACAAATGATAAAAGAAAACGCGTTTATCTTCACGATGACTAAATGCAAATATCCATTTTTGTTTTTCGTTTCTTTATCTTTCTTCCTCAATTGATATGAATTCCTTTTTTTTCTTCTCTCTCCCTCCTCGCCAGGTAAGGGGCAGCACCTGGACTTCCTGCCAACGACGTCTCCTTCCGTAGGATAGCATCTCCTGGGATAAAAGGATCCCAGCAGGTTTGTCCAGCAGGATAGAGAGAGTATTGAGGGTCCTTTACTATCCACTGTATTTTGCTCGTCCCTTTATTGGGTGTACGTATTGGAATATAGTAAAATGATTCGATATATATATATATATATATATATATATATATATATATATATATATATATATATATCTTGTGTCTCCCCTGATGATGTGATTATTACACGAAAGTACACCTGGGAACTTATCGTGTTTCATTTTCCCCGTGGACTCGTAGGTATATATATATATATATATATATATATATATATATATATATATATATATATATATATATGATACCCTCCAGCAGCCAGGATTCGATCCCTGGATGTGAGCCTTATGGGATTTGACCGGTGTTGACCCCGTTGCTCATGGATGTGAGACGAAGGGTATTAGATTACTTTTAATCGAATAGTCATTTCCCTATTTGGGGCGATCATGGCCTAGCAGTTAGCTTTCCCGACTACCACTCAAATGTCGTGGGTTCGAATCCCGGCTGTTGGAGGGTATTATGTATTCTATGAAAGTGCACGTTCACATGCATTATATTCGGTATATATATATATATATATATATATATATATATATATATATATATATATATCCTTAGGTTCTTGTTCAGGAAACTGATGTAATATTTGATAAGAAAATACATCATATAAGTCACTTCTTTTGTGTTATATAATATCAGTGTAGGACACCTGGTCAAAATGCCTCTCTAAACGAATATTTTTTCTTCAGGTATTTAGAAACTGTCTGGAAAACTCTAGCAGATACAGTGACGCAGAAACTTTACCTGAATACAAAAGTGAAAATGTGTTAGTCTTTGTATTGCGTCTTTCTGTCATATTCGTATTATAATTAATGGCTTCTTGTCTATTTTTTCTCAGATAATTTAGAAATATCTGTACGAGAAACTGGAACATTTTTGATATCTTTAGTTTATGATCTGTGGAAATGATTGGGTGATAACTGATACTCACTAAGATTAATCTAGCCTTTAGGCGAGTGGATTATGTGAGTGGACTTCTTCCAGTGTCCTAATTATTGAGCAGATGGTACGAGACGACTTGTGTTGGATAGGAATGTCTCCAGAACCATTGGTTCAAACCTTGATCTCCCAATGACTACATGTATAGCCGGGGCAGGATGAACATGTTGCCGTGGCCAACACAAGACGAAGGGGGAATTAAGAGTATGAGAGAAAATAAGAATGTAGAGGTTAGAAAGCACACACACGTATGTGTGTGTGTGTGTGTGTGTGGCTATAAGAATGGTAAGGCTATATATGTAGGAAGAGGTGTTGAAAAACCCTGTGGTGTGTACTAGTGTGGTGGACATATCTAGTAAACCAGAGTTGTGGTGATTTATGTGTATTAAACCAGCGGTGTTGTGGTTAGAACTGTGGTGGATGCATGAAACAAGCAATTTTGCGGTAGTGTGGTAAATGCTTGTATTAAACCAGCGTTGTCGTGGTAGAACTGTGGTGGATGCATGAAACAAGCAATTTTGCGGTAGTGTGGTAAATGCTTGTATTAAACCAGCGGTGCAACGGTGGTAGAAGTGTGGTGGATATACAAGTGTTGTGGTGGAGACTTATATTGACCCAGCGGTGTTATAGCTTTTGAAATAACCGGGTATCACAATGATCAATGCTTGTGTGTCTGTTGTCATTAATATTAACATAGCAATAATGATACCTCAGTAGAAATCCGGTTTTATTAAATATTCCCCAAACAAGGAAATATAAGAGATGATATATATATATAATTTGCTTTAATTCTATCGATTAATGGGGAAAAAATTCTTTATCTTCCGCATGTAAAATATGCGAATTGTGATTTTCTTTCGTTTGTTTTTCATTTTTACGTGTATATGAATGCTATTGTGACTCAATGTCGCAGCTCGCCTCTGTGTGTCATTTTGAATGCGTGTAGTATCGTCATTGCAGTGATGTAGGAAGAACCTGTGGCAAATATGGGTTAATGATACTATTTGAACACCAGCGACCCATATCGGCGTCCATTACTCGTTAGCCAACCTGAATTCCTGTTGGCTTTGTCCATTTTTTTTTTCTCTTTTTTTTGGCACTCCCCCGTGGCTTGATATGGGTTATAAGACTTTAATACAATCCTTTATATTTTGTCACTTTAATACAATCCCTTATATTTTGTTTATTTTATACAGTTCCTTATGTTTTGTCAGTTTAATACAATTCCTTATATTTTGTTTATTTTATACAACCCCTTATGTTTTGTCACTTTAATACAATCCTTTATAATTTGTTACTTTAATACAATTTCTTATGTTTTGTCACTTTAATACAATCCCTTATATCTTGTCTCTTTAATACAATCCCTTATGATTTGTCACTTTAATACAATCCGTTATATTTTGTCACTTTAATACAATCCCTTATAATTTGTCACTTTAATACAATCCCTTATATTTTGTCACTTTAATACAATCCCTTATATTTTGTCACTTTAATACAATCCCTTATAATTTTGTCACTTTAATACAATCCCTTATAATTTGTCACTTTAATACAAAGCCTTATATTTTGTCACTTTAATACAATCCTTTATAGTTTGTTTGATCCTCTGTTGCCCAAGGTATGAGAGCGGGATCCCTTTTTTTTCTCCCCCTATTTGTCACATATAGGAGAATCCAAGAGTATATATGTGTTTGGTTCACTCGTTAACCATCGTGCCCTCGCGTTACTTAGCTCGTTGGTTCTCGTTACTCATCCATGATGGTATCCCTCACTTATCTGTGATGGTAGAGAAAAACATCTTAGCGAAATGAATCTTGGCCGTAGATAATGTTTTATCTCTCCTTATCGACCACTTTGACCACACCTTAACCCGTCATGTGGGAGGGGATGCCGATGTACCGTTGGTGAAAACTCTGTTGAGTGTGACGGTCCGGTCTCTCATCTGCGACGGTACGACCTCTTGAGCACGACGGTACGACGCTTAGGTACGACGGCCTGGTTTGTGATTCATAGCAACGTCATCGTAGGCGAACGCCATACCGTCGTGCTCAAGGGTCGTACCGTCGTGCTCAAGGGTCGTACCGTCGTGCTCAAGGGTCGTACCGTCGTGTTCAAGGGTCGTACCGTCGTGCTCAAGGGTCGTACCGTCGTGCTCAAGGTTCGTACTGTCGTGTTCAAGGATCGTACCATCGTGCTCAAGGGTCGTACCATCGTCTTCAAGGATCGTACCGTCGTGTTCAAGGATCGCACCATCGTGCTCAAGGGTCGTACCATCGTCTTCAAGGATCGTACCGTCATGTTCAAGGATCGTACCGTCGTCTTCAAGAATCGTACCATCGTGCTCAAGAATCGTACCGTGTAGGTGTTGATGCGTCTGCTAATCCAACACTGAGCCCAACCCACATCACCTCTCACCTGAAGTTAATTAAATGTTTCACACACACACACACACACACACACACACACACACACACACAGTGATCATTTCCGCTTTCTCCAACCACCTCACTTTTGATTTAAGGCACCAAGACCTCTTGTTTCATAAATGCTCCTTGGTGCATTATGAATGTCCCTCATAGATTAAATTATAGCCAAGATGGTCGTATTTTTAGGAGTTAAAAGGCAGGGCAAATGGAGAGAGGTGAGTGCGAATGCGTCTTGGGGGAGGGGGAGGAGGAATATACATTGTGAGTTCTTGGGACGAGCCATCAGATATGGAAGTGCAGACAGACAGGTGGGCCGTTTTGAGACCTGTTTCTTTCCTTACGCCGCCGAGTTTGGAATTCGTTAGACGATAATGTCTGTCCCTAAAGCTATTAGCGTCTGTTTCTTTCCTTACACTGCTGGGTTTTGAATTCCATATACGATCATGTCTGTCTCTTCAAATACGGTCTATCCTTTATGTATCGGTTTAATACGTCCGCCTGAGAACATATCTGTTGCATTTTCGGCCATATTTTGGTTTATATAATGTACTACGGGTGCTACCGGATTTCGCCAACATATAGTTTTTGTCGCCCATGTAATATTCTAGTCTGATAGATATCTTTTAAAGTATTAATTTTTTAAAAGATTGAGTACTTGCCTCTCTATACAGAAATGTGTTTTTCACTTGCCATTGTTATATTTCATAATGATGTGGTGTTTGATACTATCAACTGTATAGATCGAACGCTAAACTCTGGAGCAGAGTCCAGCATATAAGGACATAGTGGTCGGTAGGTGTAACGTGATGTCTCAATAGAGATAGCTTAATAGATAGATGAATAGATACATAGACGTGTTCAGAGTGAGGTTGCATATTAAGGTTAACTGTGTGCCGAAAAACCACACACGGGAATGTGCTTCTGCTCTGCCACAAATATGGTGATATAGATCTATAATTTGCGTGACAGTTAGTGCTCAACAAGGCCATATATGATGGTGAAATATACACCTGGTTCTGTTTGTCATGGCTGTGTTAGGAAGATCCGACAGACGCGCTGGTGTTTACGACCATGAAATAGAGCCTCCCCTTTTTTTTTTCTTTCCAATAACGCGAAAAGTGAATTATCGGACATCCATGATTTTACCCATGTTTTTATTTGCCTAACCCCCTTCACCCTCCCCCTTTTTTTTTTTATTCTTTTCTTCTCCTCTTCGGCCTTAACGACCGTTGAATTTATGACATTAAAACTTGCTTTAACGAGATGCTTCAAGAACGTGACAAAGATCGTAAGAAGTCTCAGAATTGCTCTTGTCTATGACATAGTCTCGTATCAGTATCAGACCCGTGCAGCGTTTGTGGATATACACACGAGTGTAAAACTCCCTCCCCTTACTGTACACTGAGATGATGACACACATACACACACACTCACATGATTATCTATCTATATATCTATCTCTCTGTCTTTCTATGTATGAATCTTTGTCTCTTCCTTGTATATCAACTGACTCTTATATTTCTTTCTTGTATCTCCCTTAATGATGTGATTATTACACGAAAGTGCACTTGGGAACTTGTATTTCATTTCTATTACTGTACACTTACATGATTACACACACACACACACACACACATTATCCATCTATCTGTATATCTTTCTATCTATGAATCTTCGTCTCTTCCTTGTATGTCAACTGACTCATATTTCTTTCTAGTATCTCCCTTAATGATGTGATTATTACACGAAAGTGCACTAGGGAACTTATCGTATTTCATTTCCCCGTGGAGATGAATATATATATATATATATATATATATATATATATATATATATATATATATATATATATATATATATATATATATGTTTGTCACACCTACTTCTTGGAATTGGTAAAGTGGTGTCTACGTTCTGAAATATATTCATGAATATTTAACCCCAGAAATGTATTGGCTAACAGAGTGTTCTTACCAGAGTCATCTCCATCAGAACAAAATATTACATTAATGAGAAAAATGGCGTCTGTAGCATTAAGGTATGTAAATTTATTGTTCAGTAACATTAATGTGACGATTTGTCGATACTTGTCAGTTATACATAAACATATAAGATATGTATATTTATATATACATATATATCACATTGTAGAATATGTATGAACCTTCTGAGACGTTTGTATGTTCTATATATTCATGTACTTTATTGTTTAGAAGGATATTTTGTGGGCGGCAGAAGACGTTGTACCGTGTGTTCGAAAGTTGAACATGAAATATTCATAGAGTTGGGTGTTTGGGCGTCCGCCTCTTGAATTGGCTGGCACGATGGATTGTTAATTATATTGTTCGTTGTTAGACGAGGCACAGAAAGGCTTTTTATTCACGTCGGGAGGCACTGGGATGATGTATGATACTACTATGACACACACCCTTTGTGGTCTGGTGTTCCCTTTTTTTCTTTTAGACCAGTGTGCTATTTCCCACACCCTAGTGTCCATTCTAACACCCTAGTGTCCATTCTAACACCCTGGTGTCCATTCTAACACCCTGGTGTTCATTCTAACATCCTGGTGTCCATTCTAAGACCCTAGTGTCCATTCTAACACCCTAGTGTTCATTCTAACATCCTGGTGTCCATTCTAAGACCCTAGTGTCCATTCTAAGACCCTGGTGTCCATTCTAAGACCCTAGTGTCCATTCTAACACCCTGGTGTCCATTCTAAGACCCTAGTGTCCATTCTAACACCCTAGTGTCCATTCTAACACCCTAGTGTTCATTCTAACACCCTGGTGTCCATTCTAACACCCTGGTATCCATTTCCCACACCCTGATGTCCATTTCCCACACACTAGTGTTCATTCCCACACCTAGTGTCCATTTCCCACACCCTTGTGTTCATTCCCACACCCTACTGTCCATTTCCCACACCTAGTGTCCACTTCCCACACTTGGTGTCCATTTCCCACACCTGGTGTCCATTTCCCACAACTTAGTATCCATTGAACTTGACTGTACGACCCTTGGTTTGTGATCGCTTGACTTTCGACCTGACCTTTGTGGTTCAGGTCGGAGACCAGGTCATCATACCAGAAGGTCGAGGAGTAAGGGTCGTACCGTCGTGCTCAAGGATCGTACCGTCGTGCTCAAGGATCGCACCTGTCGTGCTCAAGGATCGTACCGTCGTGCTCAAGGATCGTACCGTCGTGCTCAAGGATCGTACCGTCGTGCTCAAGGATCTTACCGTCGTGCTCAAGGATCGTACCGTCGTGCTCAAGGATCGTACCTGTCGTACTCAAGGATCGCACCGTCGTGCTCAAGGATCGTACCGTCGTGCTCAAGGATCGCACCTGTCGTGCTCAAGGATCGTACCGTCGTGCTCAAGGATCGCACCGTCGTGCTCAAGGATCGTACCGTCGTGCTCAAGGATCGTACCGTCGTGCTCAAGGATCGCACCTGTCGTGCTCAAGGATCGCATCTGTCGTGCTCAAGGATCGTACCGTCGTGCTCAAGGATCGCACCGTCGTGCTCAAGGATCGCACCTTCGTGCTCAAGGATCGCATCTGTCGTGCTCAAGGATCGTACCTGTCGTGCTCAAGGATCGCACCGTCGTGCTCAAGGATCGCATCTGTCGTGCTCAAGGATCGTACCGTCGTGCTCAAGGATCGTACCGTCGTGCTCAAGGATCGCACCTTCGTGCTCAAGAATCGTACCGTCGTGCTGAAGGATCGCACCGTCGTGCTCAAGGTCCCTCCGGAAGGACAAGAGGGGGAGGGTAATTCGGTGGTATATACGAGAGAGGGCGAGACCACCTCTGCTGCTGGGGAAGCAAGGAGACGTCATATGGCCCCACTTACACACACACACACACACACACCACCTGGTCCTCACCTGGATCACCCGCGCTCATCTTTGGTCCTTATCATCACACTAGCCGTCATTACTGCCGCTCCTGGTGATGCTATAGACGTCGCATACGTCTTCTAGATGGGGTAACACCCCCTCTTCTTCTTCCCTTCCCCTCCCCTCCACTGGAAGGGCTATACCACTGGTGGCAATGCAGTGGGAGAGGAGTGAGGGAGAGGGATGGATGCTTGCTAGCTGGCTTAGCGTCCCTCGCACCGACTCTTGTGGAGGGTGAGGTGATCGAGTCTCCGATGAACGGGTTTGATCTTGCTTTAAATACCGCTAAGGACAGGGTTGTGGGGTGATGGGCATTGACAGTTATTGTTTAAAATCATCACTTTCCCAGGGGTAAATTACACCCCGGCTCCGACACTTACCGCTCCCGACGCTGCCTCAGATGAGAGAGCGAGAGAGAAGGGGGGAAAAAAAAAGTGAGGGAGCGAGGGAGGGAGGAAGGATGGAGGAGGAGGAGAAGGAGCAGCAGTAGGAGGAGGAGGTAGACCTCAATGTTTGTTCTTGAGGTGCTACTCGAGCGGTTGATTTTACGAGACGTCGCAGACGTCATCCCAGGTCTATTTCGAGGTTAATCACACCCCCACACCCCGTCTTCTGACACCTATACACAGGGGGGGAGGAAGGGAAGGGAGGGAAGGGAGATAGAAGGAGGAGCGATCGGGCGATAGATAATAGATAAAGTTACTTGACAGGGGGGGTGTTGAGATGAGGCGTGAAGTGGCAGCTGGTGAGTGTGGTCCACCGCGCCATCTGACTGATCACCAGGAGGTCCTCTCTCTCTCTCTCTCTCTCTCTCTCTCTCTCTCTCTCTCTCTCTCTCTCTCTCTCTCTCTCTCTCTCTCTCTCACTGTCTTCCCTCATGAGTATTTGTATGAAAGATAGTCCCTTTCTTCCCCCTATAAGTGTTAGGTGCGCGTGTCTGTGTGTGTGTGTGTGTGTGTGTGTGTGTAGAGACGGTCAAGTTCTTTATTGAGTGTTTATTTGAATTTTTGTCATCATTTTTATTTGATATCAATTAGGTAAGCTCGAGAATTTAGTGTCTTTTTATTATATTTTATTTTTATTATATTTTATTATATTATATTTATTTTATTTTATTATATTTTTATTATATGTTTTCCTCTTTAGGAAATGTATTGGGCTTGATTATATGTATATCGTATATACATACATATGTACTCAAAAAATGTAGGAACCTCTCCGTGTTGTAGTAGTACATGATTACACACACACACACACACACACACACACACACACACACACACACACACACACACACGCACTTCGCCTGATAGCTAATTTCCAACAATATTAATACTGTCATAATCTAGCTGTAATTACACACTGGATAAGTGGCTCTAATTGCAATAGGTCATGTTAACTCCGTGCCAGGCACTTTACTGTCCACTTCTCGTAGAGAATGTGACATACGTGTTGGTCGTGTTGAACACGTGGCCCGGGTAGCCTACTTGGTGGTGTGAGGGTTTGAGATTCCGGACTTCTTTTTTACGTCGTTTGGTCGTCTTGGGTACGAGGGTTCGATCCCTGAGCACGACGGGACGGTCTTTGTGCACGGGCGGTGCGGCCCTTGGATACGAGAAGCCTGACCTTTGACCTGACCTATGATGAAAAAGTCGGGTCAGAATTCATATCATCACATTTCAAGGATCGTACCGTTGTTGTCTTGCTCAAAGATCGTAACGTCGTCCTCGACGGTCGCACCGTCGTGCTCAAGGGTCGTATCGTCGTACTCAAAGGTCATATCGTCGTGTTCGAGGGTCGTTAAGGCCATGCTCAAGGGTCGTACCGTCGTAATCAAGGGTCGTACCGTCGTAATCAAGGGTCGCACCGTCGTGTTCAAGGGTCGTACCGTCGTACTCAAGGGTCGCACCGTCGTGCTCAAGGGTCGCACCGTCGTGCTCAAGGGTCGTACCGTCGTGCTTAAAGGTTTCAGAATATCAGAAGGCACACTTGTATTAGAGGTGATTTTTCCTAAATGATTTATGAAGTTTAGGTACCTGGGCCTTAGACACCATCACGTAATTTGCATATGAACGTAACCGAAGAATGCATAAGTTATCGCAAAGTTGTCAAACGATTTTTTTCTTCGGTCCTGTAGTAAGAGAAGTGAGTGAAATGTTTATCCCAGTTACTTAGGTTACCCAGTTACCGATTTTGTTATGTACTAGGATAAAAGAAAACGGATTGTATGTGTATTTGATATTCATGACGAAAAAAATTGATAAAACTCTTGAAATTAATTAAGATGAAGACTGATTTTAAGGATTCTATATGTATAGTGATACGTTAATTTGCCTCTGAAGATAACTGTTATCTATCAAAACTCTATTCCTCATATTCCCTCCATCTCTGGCGATTTGAACAAGTGATTTGCCAATGAGTTTTGCTAAGATTCAGTCTTAACCATCGTGTTCTTGTAAGATTAGATCAGTTGAATGTCCTTTTCAAACTACTGTAGCTGTAGAATTGGTTATGTAGAAGATATTGATGAGTAATTTGATTGAAGATGATCAAATTCTGAAGTCTTGCTTGTGGCTGAATCACTTGCTGTATTGAGAATGGATTAAATACATTAGAAAATATAATTTGTATACAATCGATCAAGATTGTATGCAGCTATTAGTTTTAGTTTATCTAAGACTTAGTCATCCAGTACAAATAACTGATGTTGAATATGTGATTAGAAAACGGTAAAGGATTATGACACCAGAAAACGGGGAGTAAGACAACAAAAAAAAATAAGTCTTTTGATATTTTCAATCCGGGTTCTTGGGTACGAAAGCCTGGCCTTTGACCTGACCCCTAGGTTTCAGAGTCGTACCGTCGTGCTCGGAGGGTCGTACCGTCGTGCTCGGAGGGTCGTACCGTCGTGCTCAAAGGGCCGTACCTTCGTGCTCAAAGGGTCGTACCGTCGTGCTCAGAGGGCCGTACCTTCGTGCTCAAAGGGCCGTACCTTCGTGCTCAAAGGGTCGTACCTTCGTGCTCAAAGGGCCGTACCCGTCGTGCTCGAAGGGCCGTACCGTCGTGCTCGAAGGGCCGTACCGTCATACTCAAAGGGACGAAAACACACGTACCAGGAATTTCAAATATGGCGTTGTTGGATCGCTAGAGATATACACACACACACACACACACGCAGGCGGGCGGCGGCGCCTGCGCAGTAAGGCATTTAGGGCGTCGGAGGCGTTTCTTTATCGCTCGTTTTAAAACTTTACATCATTATGATAAGCGGCGATTTGTCAGAGAACCTTAAGTAATTTCATTATATTTGTGTCGCGCTAAATTTTCCCGGGTGTGGGGGTGGAGGGAGGGAAGAAGGAAGGGAATATATGAGGTCTTGGGCGTGACGAAGATATAGGAACAGCATAATTGATCATTAATGAAGGAAACGTGTCTGTTATGGGTATTATTATTTATCTTTTTAACTAGCTGAAGCTAAGTGGGTTTCTAAGTGTACTGTACTGTTCGCTCTTAGCGAAGGTAGATATGAAAAAATATCCAGTGTTTCCCCCCGTGTGCTTTTAATGCGTCCTAGTGTCGTTGTAATATTAAAATAACACGCAGGTATTGTAGAACTGAATGATACTCATTGTAGAATAGAGTAATAATTAATCATTCAACCGTTGAGTAATAATGGTATCTGGGTGTGAAGTGTCTTAATCAAATTACTGACTGGAATTTATATCAGACAAGTCCGTTGATATGAGTGTTTAAGAGCGAGATTAAATGTGGGGAGGTGATTTGAGTGTGAGTGAAAATATAATGTGATGATAGAGTAAGAAGAACCCTTTGATTATGACCTGTGGTTTTAGAACATACAAAATATTACGAGATTATGAGATAACGCGGTGTGAACTTGTTTTTTTGTGTGTGACACATATATTGTTACCTATGTGGTTGTCTGCATCACCTATAGCCCGTCATTATATACATATCGTGTATTAGATATACATGGGTGATTCAAGTATGAGAGGGTCTTCATGGCTTAAACAGTGTTAGTTATATTATTAAACATGATGGGTTAATCTGTTGGTTTTGTGGTGCCGTAATTCATGCATTTCGTCTTGAAACATGGTTGAACCAGCTGCTTTTATGTATATATATTATCCCTGGGGATAGGGGAGAAAGAATACTTCCCACGTATTATTCGAGCATCATGAACAGCCTTGAAACGACCCAATAGTCTGTTTGAATTCGTCTGTATTCATTTGTATGTGAGCGTCGTTAGGCAGTTTCGAATGGGGCACCGTCTCTGCTGGTTTAGAAAATGTACCGCGCGTCTCTCTCTCTCCCGTGTTTCATCCATTGACCGGGGTCATGGCTAGGGGGTCATCTGGGTAATATGGATGTGTGATACGAGAGAGAGAGAGAGAGAGAGAGAGAGAGAGAGAGAGAGAGAGAGAGAGAGAGAGAGAGAGGTCAAATGTCGGGTTATCGGGGTTATTTGGTACTCAGTTACACGTTCGTAACTCGTGTCGTCTCAAGGGGTCATGTTTGGAGTATATGGCTCGTGATGGGGTCGTGGGTTGAGGTGAGCGGGTTCATAACCAGACGGTCTGGTCACGCTGGCTGGGTTCAGACATGCACGGACGTACGTTGTGTGATTCTGATTCGGTGGTTTGTTCCTGCTCGAAGCAGTTTCGACAGCGTCTTTGAGATGGGGGGGAAAAAATGTTCGAAGCCTCACTTCGAAAGCTCAGATTCAACAGCGGTTTTAGGGTGAACACTAGGGTGACTATAACTCATTGAACACTAGGGTGACTAAATTATAACTCATTGAACACTAGGGTGACTATATTATAACTCATTGAACACTAGGGTGACTATATTATAACTCATTGAACACTAGGGTGACTATATTATAATTCATTGAACACTAGGGTGACTATATTATAACTCATTGAACACTAGGGTGACTATATTATAACTCATTGAACACTAGGGTGACTATATTATAACTCATTGAACACTAGCGTGACTATATTATAACTCATTGAACACTAGGGTGACTATATTATAACTCATTGAACACTAGGGTGACTATATTATAACTCATTGAACACTAGCGTGACTATATTATAACTCATTGAACACTAGGGTGACTATATTATAACTCATTGAACACTAGCGTGACTATATTATAACTCATTGAACACTAGGGTGACTATATTATAACTCATTGAACACTAGGGTGACTATATTATAACTCATTGAACACTAGGGTGACTATATTATAACTCATTGAACACTAGGGTGACTATATTATAACTCATTGAACACTAGCGTGACTATATTATAACTCATTGAACACTAGGGTGACTATATTATAACTCATTGAACACTAGGGTGACTATAACTCATTGAACACTAGGGTGACTATAACTCATTGAACACTACGGTGACTATATTATAACTCATTGAACACTAGCGTGACTATAACTCATTGAACACGATGGTGCAGAGCCTTACGCGGTACGCTACCTATCTTTTGCGTACAAAGGTCTCTAACCCATACGCCTGGACGTACGTCAAACCCAAGGATCGTACCGTCGTATAGTCGTCGGTCGTAACGCCGCGTTCAAGGGTCGTACACAAGCACTCAAGGTGTAGATGCGTATATTTTCAATCAAGATACGTCGCGTCAGAAATACGCTGTGAGATACTCTTAAAATTCTCTCTCCCATGAAACGTTTGACCTGAGCTGTGGCAGTTTGCTCGCAGGCCAGGTCATGGTATGGCGTGACCCCAGTGTGACCTAGGAATTGTCTGGCAAAACTCGCCACTATTTCATTGCGTTTGTATTCGCTGGTGAGGGACAGTTACCTGATGAAAATGGAAATGTATTTTTTTGTGTGACTGTAATACTGACTGTGTTTTCTGCAGCAAGGATTTATTGTTTATTATTATTTATTTATTTATTATTATTATTATTATTATTATTATTATTATTATTATTATTATTATTATTATCATTATTATTATTATTAGTATTATTATTATTATTACTATTATCATTATTATTATTATAGTTATTATTATTTTTATTATTATTATTATTATTATTATCATTGTTATTATTATCATTATTATTATTATTATTTTATTAATATTATTATCATTTATTATTATTATTATTATTATTATTATCATTATTGTTATTATTATTATTATTATTTATTGTTGTTATCATTATTATTAGTAGTAGTAGTAGTAGCAGTAGTATTAGTTGTAGTAGTAGTAGAATAGTAGTAGTAGTAAAAGTAGTAGTAGTAGTAGCAGTAGTATTATTTGTAGTAGTAGTAGAATAGTAGTAGTAGTAGTTGTAGTAGTAGTAGTAGCTGAAGTAGTAGTAGTAATAATAGTCATCGTAGTATTGAAGTTGTTCTTGTTATTACTGCTTCTACTGCTTTTGTTTTATTTGTTATTGTTATTGTTACCTCACTTTGTGAAGTATATTATGTGATGGTTGTTAAGGTGTTATTGAATACTTCTCCCCAGGCGCCATCAATCTTTTCAAACATTGGATTCGTAAATGGTGTGGTGTATAACATACGATAATGTATTTTTAAGTGATGGTGTGCCGAAGATTTAAGTACGACCCGCGGGAGTGTTGTGGTAGAGTTATAAGTGTGTGTTGAGTAGATACGACTTGCGGGAGTGTTGGGGTAGATTTATAAGTGTGTTGAGTAGATACGACTCGCGGGAGTGTTGGGGTAGATTTATAAGTGTTAAGTAGATACGACTTGCGGGAGTGTTGTGGTAGATTTATAAGTGTGTGTTGAGTAGATACGACTCGCGGGAGTGTTGAGGTAGATTTATAAGTGTGTGTTGAGTAGATACGACCCGCGGGAGTGTTGGGGTAGATTTATAAGTGTTAAGTAGATACGACTTGCGGGAGTGTTGTGGTAGATTTATAAGTGTGTTGAATAGATACGACCCGCGGGAGTGTTGGGGTAGATTTATAAGTGTTAAGTAGATACGACTTGCGGGAGTGTTGTGGTAGAGTTATAAGTGTGTGTTGAGTAGATACGACTCGCGGGAGTGTTGTTGTAGATTTATAAGTGTTAAGTAGATACGACTTGCGGGAGTGTTGTGGTAGAGTTATAAGTGTGTGTTGAGTAGATACGACTCGCGGGAGTGTTGTGGTAGATTTATAAGTGTTAAGTAGATACGACTTGCGGGAGTGTTGGGTAGATTGATAAGTGCGTTAAGTAGATACGAGTCGCGGGAGTGTTGGGGTAGATTTATAAGTGTTAAGTAGATACGACTCACGGGAGTGTTGTGGTAGATTTGTAAGTGCGTTAAGTAAGTCCCGCGGGAGTGTTGGGGTAGATTTATAAGTGTGTTGAGTAGATACGACTCACGGGAGTGTTGGGGTAGATTTATAAGTGTGTGTTGAGTAGATACGCGACGAAAGTGGAACAATACAATAATTCTTGGTCTTCGTATCATACAGTCGGTCAAATGTTTCACTCAATTTCTCTTGTCTTTTTTAAAGTGATTTGCATATGGCTTAGACAGAGCAAGGGTCAGTTATAGTCACTTGGGTGAAAAGAAATTAAGGGCATATGAGAAAGTATAATGAGTAAACCGGGTATTTATTTGAGAGTTAGTCTGAATTTACACAAACATAACATTTCTGTGAAGTGATATTGTTTTGAGATGTAGATTACGAGTGTATATACCTCAATGTGGTTTCGAGTTACTGATGTATATCGACTCGTGTTTGCTGCATGCGTATTTGTCGTGTTTTTATTTGTTTTAGACGCTGTAAGTGTTTGCCTACCTCTTTTGTTACAGTTAAGGGAATGCGTTTTAGGATATATATATATATATTTTTTCCCCTTAAATGGATGACGAAGTTGGATGTATCAGATATGTTTATCGTTGCACGAACTGGAGTGGTTAATGCCTCTTCTTCAACCCAGGGAGGGCGTGTATATTTACCCTGAATTTTTTTAAACGCTTGGTGAGAATGATATGTTTGGCTTACGTAACGGTGTTATGTGTGTGTGTGTGTGTGTGTGTGAGGGGTCGTCTACATGGTCCTTGATTTAGGTTAAAGAGCGCGTTGGTGACGTCACGCCTCGTCTGTTTTACAACCACACCCTTCCCTCCCTTCTCTCCCTTCCCTCCCTCCCTTCCCTCCCTCCCTTCCCTTCCCTTCCCTCCCTCCCTCCCTCCCTTCCCTCCCTCCCTTCCCTTCCCTTCCCTCCCCTCCCTCCCTCCCTCCCTCCCTCCCTCCCTTCCCTTCCTCCCTTCCCTTCCCTTCCCTTCCCTTCCCTCCCTCCCTCCCTTCCCTCCCTCCCTCCCTCCCCTCCCTCCCTCCCCCTCCCTCGTGTGCGTCGGATTAACCTAGTCACAGTTTCGTAAATCAAGCGACCTTGCTGGTTTCTAGTCGGTGGAGGTAAAGAATGGGTCAAGGAATGCAGGCAGAGGATGGGGTCGTGTGATGGTGTAGCGTAGACAGACAGACCCCCCCCTTGAACACGATGGTACGATCCTTGAACACGACGGTACGATCCTTGAACGCGACGGTACGATCCTTGAACACGATGGTACGATCCTTGAACACGATGGTACGATCCTTGAACACGATTGACGGTACGATCCTTGAGCACGACGGTACGATCCTTGAGCACGATGGTACGTTCCTTGAGCACGACGGTACGATCCTTGAACACGACGCTACGACCCTTGAGCACGACGGTACGACCCTTGAACACGACGGTACGACCCTTGAAGACGATAGTACTATCCTTGAACACGACGGTACGACCCTTGAGCACGACGGTACGATCCTTGACCACGACGGTACGACCCTTGACCACGACGGTACGACCCTTGAACACAAAGCTCGAGACGTCCGCATGCGGTACCGTCTGTGTACCTGCGGTTACCCTCTTCGAATCAAACGATTGGCCTAATCCTTCTCAAACGCAGATATCACGGAAGATTTGAGGATTCTTTCCAATCTGTGTGTGTGTGTGTGTGTGTGTGTGTGTGTGTGTGTGTGTGTGTGTGTGTGATTGAGTTCTGATACACGTATGCGCCCTGTAATGTACTCATTAGCTTCTTGATACAGTTCGTTTCCCTCGTATAGTTATCCGGTCAAGAGGCCCTGGGATGGTTGTTCTTAAATCTGTAAGGTCATGGTATGAGGCATGGGGGAGGGGTTGCCCTCTCACATGCATCAGGTCAAGGTCAAGTGTCCGAAGTTACCTTCCTGCTCGTTTAAGATCACGAATGAGGTCATAAGAGGTAGTTATCGACAATTTAAGAAGCTGAAGGAGACATTAGGTAGTTTTCGACATTTAAGCTGAAGGAGACATTGGTGGTTTATGGACTAGGGTCTTCCAGGAAAGTACTGTAGATTTCCAGGAATTGGGTCATTGTGGATGACCAGCGACCTGGAGTCTGTTGGTGGTTGGTGGTAGTTTGGCGTTAATTGTTTCTGGTGGTTCGGTAGACGGTAGTTTGCGTTGGGATAGCATTTCGGGTGTGGTAGTTTGCGTGCGGGTAGTTTAACACAGAGAAGGCTGTTCGCTGGGCGTTCATAAAAACGTATTGTCAGCGTGGATTAACTGCTCATTAAATATTCATAAATTAGTAAGAGTTATCTGTAACAACATCTGTGTAAATTGAACTGACGCAGTAATGTTAATCTTGTATGTTGTGATCATAATGATAATAGTAATAATGATAATAATAATGACAATAATAATAGTAGTAATAATAATGATTATAGTAATGATAATGATAACAGTAGTAATAGTATTGAATATATTAATGGTTATTATTATGATAATAGTAATAATAATAATGATAATAATAGTAATAATAATGATAATAATAATGACAGATAATAATGATAATTTATTTCTTCTTATCATTAATATTATTATTAGTAGTAATAGTATCTATTATTATCATTATCATTATGAAGGTACAATACCAGCTACCACGAATGCTATGTCTATGTACATCTAGATAATAAACATTAAGACTTGAAGAAAAGGGGAAAAAAAAAACGGAGTGATGTTTACATTTTCAATTCATTACAATGTCTTCCTCACCTAATGATCATAAGGCAGGTAATTCCCCTCCACTGAGTTGAGGTCCAACGAATTAATTGTTGTTAACAGTTACAAAGTTTATATTGTCTTCTGTACAGTCCAGATGAATTCAAGGTGGGTGAGGACTGGTGTGAATGCTTAACTCCCTTAAACACGACGGTACGACCCTTTGAGCATGACGGTACGACCCTTGAGCACGACGGTACGATCTTTGAGTATGATGGTATGACCCTTGAGCACGACGGTACGACCTTTGAGTATGACGGTATGACCCTTGAGCACGACGGTACGACCTTTGAGCATGACGGTACGACCCTTGAGCACGACGGTACGATCTTTGAGCATGATGGTATGACCCTTTGAGCACGACGGTACGACCCTTGAGTACGACGGTACGACCCTTGTGCATGATGGAACGATCCTTGTGCATGATCGGTACGACCCTTGAGTACGACAGTACGATCCTTGAGCATGACGGTACGACCCTTGAACACGACGGTACGACCCTTGAGCACAATTTGACGACCCTTGGAGAATATTATTCTGGCTTTTTATCAGAAAGTGTTGTAAGGGAAAGAAACATATATATTTTTGTTCGTTTTTTAGATATTTTAGTGTATGTCAATTGTTTATTTGTGTATTATAATGTCTGCTGGTCAAACTGTCTATATCTCTATTGGGTGATCTGATGAGCTGTTTATCTGTCTGTTTGTCTGTCTGTTTATCAATCAGTCTCTTAAAATGTCTGTATATCCATCTATCAGTCTGTCTTTATCGTGTAGGTTTGTTTATTGACTGGTATGTGTGTGTGTGTGTGTGTGTGTGTGTCTGTGTATTCATTACTGAGTGATTTGATCCACTTAAAGAAGAAAGTCTATCATACCAGCTGTATTATTTTCAGGTGGCATTCCATGGACGTATACAAGTGTATACACGTATGTATTTATGCGTACGAATACAGATTGGATGATTAGATCATTAATAATTAAAATTCTAATGCACTCTAGCTGTGTTTTAGATGCTATGAATAATATAATGGTACTACAGTCATTCTGTTGATGATTAAATATTACCTATGGAATGCATGTTTGCGTATGTGTATATATAAGTTATTCCATGTTTTGCATATTGTGAACTAGAGCTCAACATTAGCTGGGACTTTACGAGTATATATATATATATATATATATATATATATATATATATATATATATATATATATATATATGTGTGTGTGTGTGTGTGTTTGTAAGTGCGTATATTAAATGCGTATCGACTAAAGTTATTGCATTACTAGCTTCGATATCTTGTGCTGCAGGAAGGAAAAAAATGGCCACAGAAACTCTTAACCTAATATTGTTGCGTTTTGTTGGCCTTTTATTCGCCTTTGTTGGCCTTTTATTGGCTTTTCTTGGCCTTTGTTGCCTTTTAATGGCCTTTTATTGGCTTTTCTTGGCCTTTTATTGGCTTTTGTTGGCCTTTGTAGGCCTTTTATTGGCTTTAGTTGGCCTTTTATTGGCCTTTGTTGGCCTTTAAGGCCGTGATCTGGTACCCTTGGATCTCGCTTTTGAATATGGGGCACCATCATAATGTGTGGTTGTTAAATCGTCTATTTTGAACGAGAACAGTGAGTTGAGTGTAATATACATATTAGGCTTTTAGAAATGTGGTCTTTGACGGTCTCAAAATAGCCTTAGAAGCCTGTTTGCGATGGCCTGAAACCTTCCTTAGATTTTGAAATACACAAGTACAACATTTCGGGCCTGTAATTGCAACGGTTTGAATCGTGGTTGTATAACAAACAAATTGAATTAGATTAGAAGAATATGACTTTGAAACACCGTTCCTCCTCGTTAGATGTCTCGTTCAAAGAGATGATTATATACGTGGAATGACTGGAGACTTGAAGTCATTTGTTCATGAATAAAATCATTGTTTAATAAGCAGAAAAAATATTCCATTTTGACGGTACCATAAAGGTTCGATTACGTGTGTCTAATATACATCTTTTTTCATCCTTTACAGCTATGTAAAACTCTAAAGAACACGAGTACAATTATTTTCATGTGATATACGGTCAGGAAATGCGAGGTGGCGCGTTTTTAGTGCTAAGATTTGAGAGAAACACTGTGGCCATGTTTCAACACGGGGCGAGACAAATGAGAAAGCAAAACTCTTAGATTTGCATATATCAACAGGAGGGCAAGAGAACAAAGCGATTAAAGAGCACCTCTTGTTTGGTACGCGATCACAGGGTATTATGGGCAGTTTGGCGCCACGGGTCAGTGCCTCATTGTAAACTGGTTGTTATCAACGACCATTGGAGTATTATGGACAGTTTGGTGCCAGGAAACACAGTAGCTTTATTGACTATTTGGTATATATATACGAAATACCATACGAAAATAATTTCGAAATTATAAAAAAAAAAAACTTACCTTGACAGCTTATTTAATACGATAATTGTATAAATGACAAGACCATAAAGTTGACCAAAACTATATATATTGCCTCAGTATATGCATAGACGCACATAACATTCACGCACCTGTATACACAGTATGGATGTGTATACTTTTACGATTATTATATATAAACGTGTTCTCATCAGCATCGTTATGTCAAAATATAGATATTTTCGGCATCAAGTATGTAGATGTTTTCAGCGTTTCAGTACACTGTATATACATATTCTGATGTGTATATCATGGAAAGAGTAAATGTAGATACAATGGGTGAGAAACATGTGTTTGATGCATGTCTCTCTCATCTGTCAGCTGAACTGAAATGGACTGATTGCAGGTGTGAACACCTGTATACACATGTGGCAAACGCATCTACTACCAGTTTTCTATACCTCAGCTGTGTCAAACTGTGGCTCAGAATTAGTTCATATTTCTCGTAAAGGAGTTTTTATTTATGTTTATCATTAGTATATAATCAGTGTGTTTGTTATTCGAGGGCCAGATGATTCTAATGGATTCGAACCCCGGTAGCACATCTTGATATAGAGGCTGTGTGGTTTATGGTCTGAAGACGATCGTGAACACATAGAAAAAGGTGTTCAAGATTTTATTTTTTGGAAAGGTAGTTGTAACTTAACGTTGACGACCGTTGATAGGACCATAATCCAACCAATCAACCAACCAGCTAACCAACCAACGAATCAACCAGCTAACTAACTAACCAACCAACCAACCAGCCGACTAGCTAATCAACCAACCAACCACCCAGATAGCTAACCAGCTAACCAACCAACCAATCAAGCAACTAACCAGCTAACCAACTAACCAGCTAACTAACCATCCAAGCAGCCAACTAACTAACCATCCAACCAGCCAACTAACTAACCATCCAAGCAGCCAACTAACTAACCATCCAACCAGCCAACTAACTAACCATCCAACCAGCCAACTAACTAACCATCCAACCAGCCAACTAACCAACCAAGCACCCAGCCAACCAACCAACCAACCAGCCAGCCAACCAACCAATCAACGACTTAGCCAATCAACCAGCCAACCAACTAACTAACTAGCGTGAATCATTTTGCCGGAGATATCTGGATGGAATGAGTTCATGACTTGACCAAATTGGCAGTTCGCTAATAATCTTAGAGAGAGACAGACAACATTAGAGGGGGAACTAACACTGAGGCAGTTCAACGTATAAACTCAGCTTAGCTGGGAGAGGAGTGGGCATAAGAAGAAGAAGTCCAGCGTTTACCCAAGAAGAAATAGAATTACCTAATGTAGGATTGTGAGTAGAGACAGGTGGATGGTGTTTGGGAGAACGTCTAGTGGGAACGGAAGCTGGGAAAGAGGCTAACACAAGGGAAAGGAACGAGACAGAGAGACAGATAGCTAAGTGGTAGGTAGTTTCGATCCTTCAAGACTTTAGAAGAAACTGGGAAACATGTAAGGATGGAGAGGTGGTAGTGGTAATAGGAGAGGATGTGGGAAAGACAAAGTAAAATGATACCATCGAATTTGAGACTATGAAGACGACATGACCCTATTTGTTATAAACGTTCGTAACAAAAGATCTTTTTCGAGATAGTGCGACATCCGTTCACGGTAGCCAAACTATGGACAACGAGAATGGTTCTCTACAATTCACGTATTGGGCTGTCAGAGGTGGGGGAGAGAGAGAAGCTTGCAAGTTTTGGTGCAAAAGTGATTAAATATGGAAATTAAGAAGAGGTGTTGACAGCTGTGAACACCTGGCACAGGTGTACTATAGTGATACAGGTGTTGATATATGTAAACACCTGACACAAGTGTAGTCTAGTGAGAGAGGTTTTGACATGTAAACACCTGACACTGGTGTACTATAGTGATACAGGTGTTGATATACGTAAACACCTGACACAAGTGTACTATAGTGA
The DNA here is from genome assembly GCF_036320965.1 of Panulirus ornatus. Lineage (NCBI taxonomy): Eukaryota > Metazoa > Arthropoda > Malacostraca > Decapoda > Palinuridae > Panulirus > Panulirus ornatus. The sequence continues at coordinate 3,323,922 of NC_092249.1, forward strand.
TATAGGTGTTGACAGATGTAAACACCTGTGTACTGTACTGATATAGGTGTTGATGGATGTAAACACCTGACACTGGTATACTATAGTGATATAGGTGTTGACAGATGTAAACACCTGACACTGGTGTACTATACTGATATAGGTGTTAATAGATGTAAACACCTGACACAAGTATACTATACTGATACAGGTGTTGATAGACTTAGACACCTGACACAAGTATACTATACTGATACAGGTGTTGATAGACGTAGACACCTGACACAAATGTAGTATACAGATAGGTGTTGTCATATGTGTACCGTAACACATACCTGGTGTTACTGTGTCGCCTATCATAAATGATGACTTTGCATGGCGCGTTGCCCACTACAGCCATCCATCCACCTGTAATTTGTCATGATTTAAGACCATCAGAAAAAAAAAAAAAAAAAGAGGAGGTGGGGGGGTCATTGAAATCCATTCGTCAGCCGAGATGGAGCGTTCTATCATCAACTGTAGCTTCACAGTTCAGGATTTATGACGGTAATGGTCTGTACTTCTTAGAACTCTCTCTCTCTCTCTCTCTCTCTCTCTCTCTCTCTCTCTCTCTCTCTCTCTCTCTCTCTCTCTCTCTCTCTCTCTCTCGCTCCTCCTTGATTACCTGGGGTCCCCCCCCACGAAAGACGCTTCGAGTTTTCGTGCAAACTGTGTGGGAGATTAATTACTTTTCTTCAAGAGTATTAATCACCTTTGGTTAAGGATAATCCTCTTCAGTTCTCTTATTGAACACTGTAGTTGTAGTTGTGTGTGTGTGTGTGTGTGTGTGTGTGTGTGTGTGTGTGTGTATAAGGTATTCAACTGCTGTGGTATTATTCAACATTCATTCTTCATACTCGTTTCATTTCTCATTAGCTCGATATATCTGATTCCTCATTGGCCTGTCGGTCTTACGTCATTCATTATTAGCTCCTCGTACGTACTTGTTCGTAGTGTGGAAATGTAAATTCTTTAATCATCTTGTGAGTAAAGATGATAATATGAGTTACTGATGCTCATACATTCTGAAATGCACTTGTCTTCTATACTTTTCGAGATTAGAGTATGAAACACCCAAGCGGGGTGTGTGGGTTCGAATCCCACCTCCCTGCCACGTGCAAGAGTATTGAGTGTGTTGTTTATCCGTCCAGATACTAAAATGTGGTCGAGGGATTTATGTGTTTACGGGGGAGTGGGCATTAGTGGTGCTCGGTACATAAACACGCGGGTACCCACTGCATATGAAAAGGGAATTGGTACTAAGGAAAAGAATATGATTTTGTTTTAAGAGAATTGGACACTTCTTGTTTGTTCTAAACTGTGTGTGTGTGTGTGTGTGTGTGTGTGTGTGTGTGTGTGTGTTGCCCACTAGCAGGGAGGTTGCCAGACAGGATTATCCGTGTCATTAACTTCACTCACATTAAACCCCCCCCCCCCCAACACTTTCATTAATTTCTTTAATCATTTTTTCCTTTATATCTTTAGTTATCTCTAAAATAAAATCTCTCGTACTGACATTATCATTTATATAAAGTAACCAACCGTACGTGGATTATATTTATATAAAGTAACCAACCGTACGTGGATTATATTTTATATAAAGTAACCAACCGTACGTGGATTATATTTATATAAAGTAACCAACCGTACGTGGATTATATTTTATATAAAGTAACCAACCGTACGTGGATTATATTATATATAAAGTAACCAACCGTACGTGGATTATATTTATATAAAGTAACCAACCGTACGTGGATTATATTTTATATAAAGTAACCAACCGTACGTGGATTATATTTTATATAAAGTAACCAACCGTACGTGGATTATATTTTATATAAAGTAACCAACCGTACGTGGATTATATTTTATATAAAGTAACCAACCGTACGTGGATTATATTTTATATAAAGTAACCAACCGTACGTGGATTATATTCATATAAAGTAACCAACCGTACGTGGATTATATTTATATAAAGTAACCAACCGTACGTGGATTATATTCATATAAAGTAACCAACCGTACGTGGATTATATTTATATAAAGTAACCAACCGTACGTGGATTATATTTTATATAAAGTAACCAACCGTACGTGGATTATATTTTTAGTGTTCCTCATAGTAATGGTAGGGTAATTTATATGACGAATATGATATTGATGTGTATATGGAAGTGAGGATGTTCACTTAATGTTTTCCTAGCACGAAAAGCTAAGATTAGATTTATATACCGAGCGTGTGGAGGGTGACGGTAGGTAATCAACATTTCTGAGGTGTGGCTTGGCTGGGCAATGTGTATCTTTTTCGTTTTGTGACATTTAGTGCACCAAATGAAAGGATTTAGGTTTAAAAGCGCTTGGGTTTAAAAAGAGTTTATTAGTCTTAAATGTACACTGATAAAGTGTATGTATATATTTCTTTATTTCATGTTTCATCTACGTTTCCCGCATTAGCGAGGTAGCGTCAGGAACAGACGAAGAAAGGCCGCATCTACTCACTTCCATTCTCTAACTGTCATGTGTAATGCACCGAAACCACAGCTCCCTATCCACAACCAGGCCCCACAGGTCTTTCCACGGTTTGACTCGAATTATATATATATATATACACACACACACGAGAGCGCAAGTATCTTCGTGTTTCATTATTCTTGTTGTGGCTACCAGCATATTCCTGTGTCACATGTTCTTTTGTGATTCACCTACACACACACACACACACACACACACACACAATCTTACACGTTATTATAATCTTATCCCCAATGAATCATAACTTTGTGGTACATTGTCTGTGATAGTTGTATTTTTCTTTGAAAAGATGATGTTATGAAGATGTTTTCAAAAGAAAGTGTAAACATTTTGATTATATCCTCATAACCTGACCAATCCTATATCTTAGCGTTTGGTTAACGAAAAATCCCACAATGCGTTTGAAAAACCTACTTTTTGCATATAAATTTTTTTCCCTTATCAGTGAACGTAAGTTGATAATCGCTGTTATCATTCGTCTACGACCATTAACAAGCCACCGCCTTGGCAAGATGAACAGTAGTGCACTCTTGGCCAACGATGGTTTAATGAGGTCGTTGTGTTTCGTCTGATCATCATCGTTTAAGCCAGCATAGTTACGTGTCGTACAGTCTATTGGTAGTTTGGTTTACAACGCGTTGTTTGCAATATGTAATTTCCCGGTTTACCGCCAGGGTGGGGGCGTGATGTGGTGTGTGGTCAGGTGACTGTGAACACTAGGCTAAAGGTCAGGGAAAACGGAATAGGCCCTTGTAATTTCCCGTGGCGGGTTGCCCACGCTCTGCGTCCAGGTACACGTCACAATTTGGACAGATGACGTTCATTGGTCGGGAGGGTGGTTCACTGAGCGGTTCTGTCTGTTGTACTTAGAATTTTGTTATCTGAGAAGAGATGTAACTTTGCGTCTCTATCAGTGGATTGAATGATTAGATTGTGTGTGTGTGTGTGTGTGTGTGTGTGTGTGTGTGTGTGTGTGCGCGGTCTGGACCAGTGTTATAAGCTGAACAGTTTTGAGCGCTCCCCTGGAACACGAAGGCAACGATCCTTGAGCACGACTGTACGACCCTGGAACTCGAAGGTTCGACCCTTGAGCACGACTGTACGACCCTGGAACTCGAAGCAACGATCCTTAAGCACGACGCATATGATTCGCCTGGCCTTTGACCTGACTCTTAAGGGTTATAGCCTGGCCTTTGACCTGACCCTTAAGGGTTATAGCCTGGCCTTTGACCCTTAAGGTATCAAGGAAAAAGATATGCCAGGTCATCACTCCGAAGTATTTTACTGTCGTGTTCAAAGATGATGCCGTCGTGTTCAGAGAATGTACTGTCGTGTTCAAAGATGATGCCGTCGTGTTCAGAGAATGTACTGCCGTGTTCAAAGATGATGCCGTCGTGTTCAAAGAATGTACTGTCGTGTTCAAAGATGATGCCGTCGTGTTCAAAGAATGTACTGCCGCGTTCAAAGATTGTACCGTCGTGTTCAATGGCCCTACGTCGTGCTCAAGCACTGTACCATCGTGTTCAGTGGCCTTATGTCTTGTTCAAGGACTACACCGTCGTGTTCAAATCGTATTGTATGGTTATTAACCATGTCTTCCCTCTTTGCGTCTGAGTCTGGTCCACTGTTGAAGTCTTACTGGGGCCATTTCAACCCCATTCTTTCCTCCCAGTGATGGCGCATGCGGCAGAAGTTTGCATCTGTGGACTCTGCCGCAGCTCATATCTCCGATCTAAGGTTATATTCTTCCGGCAAGTCTCTGTTTCCCTCCGTGCTCAGGAGGCGTCTTGAGTGAGCGGTGGGTGGTACACTCGTCCATCTGTGTGTTGTGTCTTGTCGTCGCTTGTAACACCCCCCCCCCCCCCCCGGCCGCATGTGTTACCTGCGGTTGCCTGTGTTACCCCAAGGATGATTTGTAACTCTTTGCCGCATGTTGTTTTATGGTTGTAGTGGCCTCATGCCGCAGGTTGTACCTCCGGCCGCAGGTTGTATCCCCCGGCCGCAAGTTGTACCTCCGGCCGCAGGTTGTATCCTCCGGCCGCAGGTTGTGCCTTCAGCAGCATGTTACACTCCCAGCCGGAGGAAATACCCAAGCCGCAGGTTATACCGCCTCGGCCGCAGGTTATACCCCCTCGGCCGCAGGTTATACCGCCTCGGCCGCAGGTTATACCGCCTCGGCCGCAGGTTATACCCGCCTCGGCCGCAGGTTATACCCCTGGTTGCGAGGTTGTAGTCCAGGTTCTGTGTGGCTGCGGCTCTGGTTAGGCTAGGTGGGGGGGGGGAGGGGGGGCAGATGGGCGGTTTGTACATGAGGTGGTGAGTGGTGGGCGTTGGTGGGTGGTGGGCGGTTGGTGATGAGTGGTGGGCGGTGTGTGTGTGTGCGTGCGTGTTGGGTGGGTGGCTGGTTGGCGGTGTGTGTGTGTGTGTGTGTGTGTGTGTGCGTGATGAGGTGGTGGTGGGCGGTGGTGGTGGTGGTGGGCAAGGGCGGGGAGGGGTGGGCAAGGGTGGGGTGGGCTGGGTGGGGGTGGTGGGTGGGTCAGTGCATGTCTGGTAGCGTTATCATTACTTCAGTCGTGCCAGAAACCTAACAGCCAATCAGGCCGCCTCCTTCCCTCCCTCCCTCCACCACAACCCTTCCCTCCCTCACTCCCTCCCAACCTCGCCTCCCTGGGCAAAACATTCCCCCCCACCCAACCCCAACCCAACCCCCAACCCAACCCCAACCCAACACTGGAGCAAACCGACCGCCAGATGTCATTAAATACGAAGAGAAAGCTTCTTTCGTCCTATTTAAATCACAACCTTAAGAAATACCCTCGAAGGTTTTAATATGCCCGAATTGTTTTTATAACTTTTATTCACCTTCGGAAGTATACCTTTCAGCCTCGCTCAGGGTATTCGGCGGAGGGAAGTATGTCGGAATGTATGTTCCTCCTTTCCTATAGACTTTCCGTTGTAGTATACCCCTACCCATACACTACATGGTGTACCGCAACAGCTGTTTTACTGCCGGTTGATGGGCTAAAGGGGTGTGTGTGTGTGGTAGGTGGGGAGAAGTGATTCAGCTATGGTATCTTAGCTCCATCTGTGTCGTGGTGGGTGGGGAGGAACCATCTGTTTTACTATCGTGTCCCCACCTCCATTGGTGAGTGGGGAGGAGCCCCCTGCTTTATGATCATGTCTCCATCTATAGTGGTGGGGTTGGGGAGGAGCCTTCTAGTATACTATCGTATCTCCATCTATAGTGGTGGGGTTGGGGAGGAGCCTTCTAGTATACTATCGTATCTCCATCTATAGTGGTGGGGTTGGGGAGGAGCCTTGTGCTCTACTGTTCTCTTTGCTACAGTCTACATTAGAACCGTAGGATCCTTGTATCCTCTCTCATAACAGATATACCCCATCTTAGACCACCAGGTCTTCTGTTATCAGGCATTACCATGGACTCCTGTTAGCTTCCCCATCTTAGACCATCAGGTCTTCTGTTATCTGGCATTACCATGGGCTCCTGTTAGCTTCCCCATCTTAGACCACCAGGTCTTCTGTTATCTGGCATTACCATGAGCTCCTGTTAGCTACCCCATCTTAGACCACCAGGTCTTCTGTTATCAGGCATTACCATGAGCTCCTGTTAGCTTCTTCCTCTCCTCCCTCACACGTTCTCTGCTCCTCTGCTGATCGCACTGGTGTCACAACCAGCTGGCTGTATGGCCTTCGTCGTATCTCACGATTTACTGCTTGATCAGAGTCTTCCTGCTGGGCCCCCCCCTGCTTATCTAACATTGCCTGACTTGCCTTGGTGTCTTTCTTCTAGTCTCCCAGGCTCTGGGTAGTCTAGAGAGGGAGGGAGTGAGTGGATCTCCCCTGGTGTTGAATCTTATTGCCGTTCTTACCCCTCCACCTTTGAGCTGCTTTCCAACACCCCTCTCGCCAATTTGCGCCGCCCCCCCTGCATCTTCAACATTCTCCTCCTCCAACCGCACAAGGGGGAAAAATAAAGTTACCCTCTTATAATAACTAGGACACTTACAACTTCCTCTAGCCACAACACTTTAGCCATCCCTCAGCACTTACACTTTCCTCTAGCCTTAACAATTAACCTTTCTCTGACACACCGACATATTGCTCCCCTACATGTGCCTCACAACTCATGCCCTCACTCATTCTCAAACACTAAACGTCTTGACCCACACCCGATATACTCATCTTACCCTCATCACTTACCTCCTATTCAAGCAGTTGTTCCTCAATCCATCCATCTTCGAGTACGACACCTCGGTCGAGTGCCACTCAGCATTTTTGTGGCTTGGTTAAACTAGTCGGTTATCGACACGGTCACACGGCTCTTTAATGTCCCTGGTTTTGCTTCGTCGAATAGCCCCGTAAACCAACCTCTTACCACGCCAGCAATCGACACTTAAACCGTTTCCAAGTGCATTCGTAAAGTGGTAACAAGTGCGGTCTCCTTCTGCACTTAAGAGCGAGTTTTAAGAAAGTGTTTTTCCACGGTTGATGGGTCGTTGCAATAAGTGCTCCTGGGGTTGAAATTCCTTGTTCGTGATTAACTTAGTGCCATTCTAGTACATGTTAGCGATACATAATTCATTGCAGGTAATATTTACCCCACGGCCATCTGTTACTTGAACCTTTGAACGACGTGTTTAAGTGCGACTCGAACCTTAGCTCATGTCTGAGTGTGGACGAAGTTAAAGGCGAGGTGCTTCTTACTTAATATGAAGGACAACTGTACTGGACTGAGAGTAAATATATAACAGATTTCAGTGTTACGATGTGTCTTAGATCCTCCTTGTGGTTTCGACGTAAGTGGTGGCTGGGTGAAACTTTATGTGTTGTTCTGATACCTTAGTGCTTGCTACAAGGTTAGCTTAGCTTAGCTGAGTCAGATGATGTATAACAAAGTGAAGATTCCGACTTAGCTTCTTGAAGAGCTGGTTTTTGTCTTTTCCAGCTATCTGATGCTCGAGTCTTGTAGCTTTCCTTTAGCTGATTGTAGCTGTGGGTTTATGTGCGTCATGGTGTTGCATAGCCGGTCATAGTGTTACATAGTGTTTTTTGTGTTACAAAGTTTTAGACTGACAAGGAGTTTGTTTTGTGTTGTTAGCTGAGGCTTAAAGTTACATAGCTGGATAACAGTGTTGATATTGTCCTGCTTCGCATTGGAGATCTTATAGCTTGTGAATCGTATTTCCCGTTGAATCTTATAGCTGATTCACAGTCGTGTTAGCTGACTCATATTTTGTTGTTAGTCTCAGTTATCTTTTACATTCCTCGACTCCAGTTCTGTTGTATTGTATGTGGGTAAAGTATATGTCGATAGTGATTTCTATTTGAATCTCTTGATTATTTTGTAAGTACACACACACACAGCTGTAAGTGTTAAGTTTATGAACTATGGTAAGATATATATATATATTTGCCTCGTGTGGACAACTTTATATAAGTTTTGTCTTCACTTCCCGTCAAGTTACAGGTACAAATACTTCAAGTATAAAATTCACACATGATAACCCCGCGCGCGAGAGAGAGTCGTGTACCTAATTTTACATTTGTCCGCATTATCTAATATCTAATAAAATTCAGTCGTGCGTCTGCAGATTGTCGTATACGTTACGAGATGGAGTGCGTCTCTCCTTGTTACATTTCTCTTCGCATTCTGAAGACATGGGATGCGCTGGAGGAATAGCTTAGTTGGTGATCGCTCTACAGCAACACTCTCGTCTCCTCCTCCTCCTTCTCCCACGTAATGGTTGTGTGATGAGTGTTAAGCAAAGGTTAGCGCTATCAAACATGTAGAAGAACATCATAGCATCGTTGAATTGCAAGAAGGAACACACACACACACACACACACACACACAGACGATGGAAGTAGATCGCGGAAGAAGAAGAAGAAGAAAGGGGGGCGCTGGCTGGAGGGCCGAGGCGCCCCTCTCTCTCTCTCTGATAATGGCAAAACGAGAGAGAAGAGATGATGATGATGATGAAGAAAAAAGAGCAAGAGAGAGAGAGAGAGAGAGAGAGAGAGAGAGAGAGAGAGAGAGAGAGAGAAGGGGTGGGGAAGGGGGGGAGATTTTCTACTTCGGGAAGATCGAATCTATAATACTCGGCTACTGCTGGGGTCATAATTTTGGTACGTCGACTGTACTCTATAATTTCACTCGGATCACCATCTTGTTCCTCTCTTAATACGGTCTGATCGAGGCTTGCCTGTCTGTCAGGCTGTTGGCAAAGTGGGGTGGTGTGGGGGGGGGAGAGATGAAGGAGACGGAAAGCATGTTAGACAGGCTGGTGAGAGAGGGAGACGGAGAGAGACAGATGGAAGACTCTGTTAGACAGGCTGGTGAGAGAGGGAGACAGAGAGAGACAGATGGAAGACTCTGTTAGACAGGCTGGTAAGGGAGACGGAGAGAGACAGATGGAAGACTCTGTTAGACAGGCTAGTGGGAGAGAGGGAGACGGAGAGAGACAGATGGAAGATTCTGTTAGACAGGCTGGTGAGAGAGGGAGACGGAGAGAGACAGATGGAAGACTCTGTTAGACAGGCTAGTGAGAGAGAGGGAGACGGAGAGAGACAGATGGAAGATTCTGTTAGACAGGCTGGTGAGAGAGGGAGACGGAGAGAGACAGATGGAAGACTGGGTTAGACAGGCTGGTAAGGGAGACGGAGAGAGACAGATGGAAGACTCTGTTAGACACGCTGGTGAGAGAGGGAGACGGAGAGAGACAGATGGAAGACTGGGTTAGACAGGCTGGTAAGGGAGTTAGACGGAGGGAGACAGATGGAAGACTGGGTTAGACAGGCTAGTGAGAGAGAGGGAGACGGAGAGAGACAGATGGAAGATTCTGTTAGACAGGCTAGTGAGAGAGAGGGAGACGGAGAGAGACAGATGGAAGATTCTGTTAGACAGGCTGGTGAGAGAGGGAGACGGAGAGAGACAGATGGAAGACTGGGTTAGACAGGCTGGTAAGGGAGACGGAGAGAGACAGATGGAAGACTCTGTTAGACACGCTGGTGAGAGAGGGAGACGGAGAGAGACAGATGGAAGACTGGGTTAGACAGGCTGGTAAGGGAGTTAGACGGAGAGAGACAGATGGAAGACTGGGTTAGACAGGCTAGTGAGAGAGAGAGAGAGACGGAGAGAGACAGATGGAAGACTGGGTTAGACAGGATGTTGAGAGAGAGAGAGAGAGAGAGAGAGAGAGAGAGAGAGAGAGAGAGAGAGAGAGAGAGAGAATATACATAGACAGCGGCGGCAGGAGATGAAGGAAGCAGCCACCTACATATGAGACAGAGATTGATGGAGACAGTTTGGTAGACGGGATGCGAGGGAGGCGCGAATAAAAATGGAGGGAGGGAGAGACAGAAAGATGGATAGTTATGTGCGGCAAAGTGAGGGGGAAGAGATACACTGTGAGAAAGAGACACTGGAGAGAGAGAGAGAGAGAGAGAGAGAGAGAGAGAGAGAGAGAGAGAGAGAGAGATTGCTCTGCTTGAGAGAGAGAGAGAGAGAGAGAGAGAGAGAGAGAGAGAGAGAGAGAGAGAGAGAGAGAGAGAGAGAGAGAGATTGCTCTGCTTAAGGGGGGAGAGAGAGAGAGAGAGATGCAAGCCTGGACTAGTAGTAAAAGACGAGACATTGGCAATAGAGATGAAAGAAAATGAGATAAAGAAAAACGAAGTAATACCAGTGCGAGAGATAGATGGATGGCAGCGTTAGCGACTGTGCTCGAGGCCAGACATTCTGTAAGGTGTTCGTGCAAGCAGATAATCAGGGAAGGAGACAGACAGACAGACAGACAGACAGACAGACAGACAGACAGACAGATACACAGGGGGGCCAAGATCGTATGTAGGGCAGGGGAATGTAGTATGTGAGTTAGGTACATATTAAGGTGGTTTTGCTTGTAAGGTCTACAGGGTCCCCAGAATAGGGGGGGTGGGGCGGAAGGGGGGGGGGGAAGGGGGGGGAGTGTAGAAGGAAGAGAGATAAACACGAGGACAGAAGATAGCGTATCAGTAGATAAGAAGGAGTGACGTAAAGACGTAAGGAAAAATGAGATGAAAGAGGGGAAAAGATCAGAGAGAGAGAGAGAGAGAGAGAGAGAGAGAGAGAGAGAGAGAGAGAGAGAGAGAGAGAAGACTGCGTGTACGTATCTTGCGAAGATTTTTTTTGGGTCATGGGGCCCGAGACTAGCGCGTAGTGTTAACCACAGAGCGAGGGTAGGAAAAATCATAGACGTATGCATTTACGGTGAGATATTTTTTTTGGGCCACGAAGTGATGGTGTGGCACGGAGCTAGAGAGAGAGAAAGAACAAGAGAAAGTATGAGAATACCTGATGAATTGAACATGAGAAAATGGGAAGAAGGTGGTGGTGGCGGAGAGAATATGGTCTGAGGGGAAAGATGAATGGAGCAACTCAACGAAAGAAAGATATAATGATAGATTAACTATAGATAAAAAAGAAAAAAGATACGAGATATATACATATAGATGGGTATTGGGAGAACGTAAAATGAGAAGAAAAATAACAGACGTAAGAATTACATAGACATCGTAATAAACACAAATACACAAGAGAGACTTAGATGGCTCAAAGGGTTATAGATTTTAGAAAAGATCATATTGATAATGATCTGAATCAAAAAGGTTAGATAAGGAAGGCGAATCAGATACAAAGAATTGCCCACGTCATTTTCGGAATTTAAGACTAAAGTATTATTTAGCTATGATAGAATTTTTTTTTTTTTTTCCCTTATCGCCTATGAAGCAAAATGTCATTTGCAATTGCACTGCAATGTGAGCGTGAGAGTAGCCCTTTGAACGCCAGACACCAACACATGATTTTGACGTAGAATTAGACACAGTGAACTTTTGAAATTAGTCGAAAATGGTTTTAGGTGTGGGTTCCAGTACTCAGGTCTGTCAGATACAACGATATGACCCTTGATACAGCCTTTAGCCTTTGACACGGCCTTTGAGAGTCGGGTCAAAGGCCTGGCTATTAGACCTAAGGGTCGTACCGTCGTGGTCAAGGATCGTCCGTCGTGTTCAAGGGTCGTTCCGGTCGTGTTCAAGGGTCGTACCGTCGTGTTCAAGGGCCGTACCGTCGTGCTCAAGGGTCGTACGTCATGCTCAAGGGTCGTACCGTCGTGTTCAAGGGCCGTACCGTCGTGCTCAAGGGTCGTACGTCATGCTCAAGGGTCGTACCGTCGTGTTCAAGGGTCGTACCGTCATGCTCAAGGGCCGTATCGTCGTGTTCAAGGGCCGTACCGTCGTGCTCAAGGGTCGTACGTCATGCTCAAGGGTCGTACCGTCGTGTTCAAGGGTCGTACCGTCATGCCTAAGGATCATACCATCGTGTTCAAGGGTCGTACCTTCGTGTTCAAGGGTCGTCCCGTCGTGTTCAAGGGTCGTACCGTCGTGTTAAGGAGCCATTATTAAACACTCTTCATCTTTAATATTAATCTAGTATGGGTTTAAGACAGCCTGCATATAATTAGTGTTTCTTATGAGTCGTGGCTTTGAGATATCTCTCGAAATTAGCGTTGTTTTGAGACAAGATTTCTTGTCATTAATATTGTTTTGAGGCATTTTCGTAATTAGTAAAAGCTAATTACCCCTCCCCCGTTTTCACCTCATCATGAGAGAAAACGCTGCTCTGGGATGTTTGAAATGCGGTATTATGTGGATGTTATATATCGATATATGATACTGATATATGTTTGTGAGTATATGAATAGATGTGTATATATGTGAACTATTACGAATGATATCTATCTGTCAGTCTATCTATCCATCTATCTATCTATCTATCTATCTATCTATCTATCTATATATATATATATATATATATATATATATATGTCTGTGTGTGTATTTACATATACATACACTCCATTTCGACCGTTCACCATGATATAACCTGACAGAAGATGACTTTCCCATGCGGGCGGAGTCCGACAGCACCCTCATACATACACATATAGTCAGATACACCTATACATACGCAGGTATACCTACCATCCGGTATTGTTATGGCGTTGTGTGGTGAATAGAGTGGCTAATATACTACCCGTCACCCACCACCACAACCACCACAGCTGCCTCACTCCATGCCG
>NC_092249.1:3341613-3379113 GCF_036320965.1 Panulirus ornatus
TCCCCCCCTCCTCCCCCACAAGACGAGGGGGGCCCCCCGACCCCCCCCTGGACCCATAGAAATATTCTCACACGGGAGAATCTTCGCTCGTCGCCTGGAATGTTTTCACAGCCATAAAGATCTTCGGGGATCTCAGAGATATTCTCTCATAAATATTCCTTACGACACTATAGGAATACTTCTCCTTTCCCAAAGGATAAGAATCTTCCAGTGTAGGAATATTATTTTTTTTCATCGCGGGAATATTCCTTGTGGGAATATTTAGTGATTCTCAAAAGAATCTTCTTTCGTCAGAAATCGTTCTCATTTTGATAGAATATTCCATCATCTTGAGAAATTATTTTGTGGTGGGATATTCTCCATCTTAAGAAATCTCTCGTCTAGAAATTGTCTCTTGCCCTTTGGAAATATTCCTCGTATAGAAATTATCTCTTGCTCTTTGAAAATATTCCCCACCTACGAATACTCTCTAACCCTTTGAAAATATTCCCCGTCTAGTGAGAATATTCCTCACCTACGAATACTCTCTAACCCTTTGAAAATATTCCCCACCTACGAATACTCTCTAACCCTTTGAAAATATTCCCCGTCTAGTGAGAATATTCCCCACCTACGAATACTCTCTAACCCTTTGAAAATATTCCCCGTCTAGTGAGAATATTCCTCACCTACGAATACTCTCTAACCCTTTGAAAATATTCCCCACCTACGAATACTCTCTAACCCTTTGAAAATATTCCCCGTCTAGTGAGAATATTCCCCACCTACGAATACTCTCTAACCCTTTGAAAATATTCCCCGTCTAGAAGTATTCCCTCGCGTCTGATCTCGCAGGTCTCGGTGGGATGTCTCGTGACGATATTCTCATTCACAGTCTCTCTACGAGTCCTTGAAGGACGTAGGAGTTCATGGTTCTCCAAGCATTTCCTCGAGTCTGACAGACGTCCTTTAGTGTGTGTGTGTGTGAGAGAGAGAGAGAGAGAGAGAGAGAGAGAGAGAGAGAGAGAGAGAGAGAGAGAGAGAGAGAGAGAGAGAGAGAGAGACTCACACACACACACACAGGCAAGCGACTGTTATATATGTAAGGATATGCAGTGAGATCCCTACAGTGTGGTTCTGTTTCCTTGAAGGATAAGCCGCCTCCCTCAGTACTAAAGGGAGGGTCCTTCCGGCTCAGTTAGGATCCTAGTGGGCCACATAGCTCTTGGCCTCCCGGGGTCTGAGGCGCCAACAGTAGAGGGAGCGGATGCCAGCCAAACTCGACAGGCAAGGAGGCACGAGGACTAACCCCCACCCACCCACACACACACACACACACACACTACTCCTGCTTTAGTGTATGTTGACCGAGCGGAAGCTCATCTCTCCCGTCCAATGTTTACGGTCGAATCTACCGACGTCTACCCCCGTGCTATTCGACATCTTGTGGTGATGCTGTGGTGATTCTTAGTTCACGTAGGATCTTCATTTCTCTGGTGTCGTGAACTGGCACGGCATCTCTCCTGGTTAGTTAAGTGCCAAGTGGAGAATACACAAACCATACTTGTAAAACAGATGTTTCATACACTGTGTCCTTTTTTCTAACATGGTCAGGTTCGGCGTTTTAACCATGGGTGAAATTAGTTATCTCTGCTTTAGCTGTAACATTTGATATATATATATATATATATATATATATATATATATATATATATATATATATATATATATATATATATAAATTCAAGGTGGTATAGAATCTTTTGAATACTTCCAAAGTAGTAATAGAGGATGAAATATAATTGATTTGGATAGTTATGCATTAGTCTAAATAGATTGGTGATCTACGTTTGATCATGTAGACCTATGCTCTTAGACCTTATTGTCAACGACCCTTTGCTCAATTTCTTGGTTTCTCGTTGTTCTTTATAAATCGTTAGGTCTCTCTTTGGTATGACGGTAAGAGACGTGAAGTTTATTCAATGAATGAGGCGACGTGTTCTGTGTCCGTTGATGATGAGAGATGAAATATTTTTCATTTGCAGTGTTGAATTACTGTTTTCTAGTCCTGTTGGTCCTGTTGTAAGTGTGAAGTGTCTTGTTTTCTTAGTTGATATTAAAGTTTTCGCCTTCGTTATGTTGAATGTAGATGTACATTATGCCTTTTTGTTGAGGCATGCGAATTCTTAATCATCTTAGGTTGAAAGATGTCTCATTCCCGTTGTGGAATTCCTGAGTTCTCATTCCCGTTGTGGAATTCCAAGGTCCACTTTCCCGTTGCGGGATTCCAAAGTCCTCATTCCCGATGTAGAATTCAAAGAGCTAATCATTCCTGTCGTAGTGTTCATATGTTTCTCATTTACGGTTGCATGGCAGTACACAGCCCTTGAGCACGACGGTATGCGACGCTTGGGTATGATAAAAAACAGAACCAACAAGTGAGAAGGCAACAGAACCAACGGGTGTGAGAGCAACAGAGCCCAAGAGTGCAAGGGCAACAGAACCAACGGATGTGGAGCAACAGATCCACCAAGTCCATGATCTTGTCTAGGTAGTAACCAGCACTGGCCTCTCTCTCTCTCTCTCTCTCTCTCTCTCTCTCTCTCTCTCTCTCTCTCTCTCTCTCTCTCTCATTCCCCCCTCACACACACACACGCCTGCGGAGCCAATTGTAATTGCATCTATTCCTCTCGGAATGTACAATTCTCTCACTATTTATGCCGGCAGCTGGAGCAAAAAAAATTTTTTAGCTTCTGACGCTGGGCGCCACTGCTATTTGGGCAAGACTGGAAGAATTAACGCGATTGACACATGTTTTCATAGGCGCCTGACCTGCACGGAGGTCACCCTAAGGCATGTGAATATATATATATATATATATATATATATATATATATATATATCCTTCCTACGTATTCCCTGCGTGTCGTAGAAGGCGACTAAAAAGGAGCGGGAGCGAAGGTCTGGAAATCCTCCCTTCCAGTGTTTTTACTTTTCCTAAAGAAGGAACAGAGAAAGGTGGCGCCAAGTGAGGACTTTCCCTCCAAGGAACAGTCCTTTGTTCTTGACGCTACCTCGCCAACGAAGGAAATGGCTAATATGTAATGACCATATAGTTATCTGATGGCTGTTATATTGATTATTATATCTATATCCTTTAATGTGTATGATGTATACTTTATAAATTCAATAGTAGAATTCTATTTTATGACCAGCCGATGCATTCAGGTCTATTCTGGACTGTGCTAAGAAACTATAGGATAAAACCAATTATTTTTTGTTTATACATGCACGAATTTTGTTGCATATATAAACAGATGTATATTATTACCTGTGATAACAGGGTATTTGTTTGGATTTTACTTTGTAACTTTGTGTTTATCCGCCTCTGCCTTGGAAGGAGAGCCGTGGTTTTCTGAGCAGAGAGCAACAACCGTATCCCGTTTTTCTTTCATTTTTTTTCTTTTTTCTGTCAAACGCAGAACAATGTTTTGCGTTTTTCGTAATTGATTTAAATGTTATGTTTCTGTATCTGGGTACTTATGGAAGTATAGGAAAGATATCCCGTATGAACTGCCATACACAGACCCTTTTCTTTAATAAAAAGAAATTGGTCTACAATTTGTAACAGAATTGCGTCAAATGTAAATTAAAAATCTCGGAAAAATTTTGATTTTTTTTTGTTTTTTTGTATTTCATGATGTAGTTATTAAATTCTTTAGTGATTCAGAAAATTTATATGAGGGAAAAATAAAGATGATTGCATTTGTTAGTCATTAGTTTTTTAGAGAGTGTGATTAATAATTTTATTATGTGAGAGAATTGGAATAACTGAATTGTTAGATTCTTTAGATTGGTTCAGAATTTAGATTTGAGTAAGAATTAAAATAATATAGTTATTAGTCATTAGATTATTACAGGTTCAGATTTTTTTTGTATTCTAATACGAAGGGAAATTAAATAAATTGAATTATTCGTCAATTGATTTTCACTGACTCGAATTAAAATGATTTATGCATGTTTTCCTTTTTTTTCCTTCTCAGGTAAGAGGCATTGGCTGGCCACAACGACACACGTAAACTGCGACAAGAGAGAGAGAGAGAGAGAGATATCCAGCAGGTCTGTTTAAGCTCAAATTACATTTTCCTGTTTTAAAAGAACAATGACAATGATTTTGTTTACTTTAAAGGCAAGGCTGTAATGTGGTGGTGTGGTCTGTTGTCCCTGTGTGAGTGTGTCGGGGAAAATGTTTTTATTTTCGCTGAGTGCGTGTCTGTGTGACCTTCGGTTGGCAAGTGCGTGTTTGTGACCTGTTTCAGTACATGTTTGCGACCTGGTGTTAAAGTGCGGGTGTGCAGCCTCCTGTCTTTTGAGTGCGTGTGTGTGACTATCTGTCGTTGAGTGCGTGTGCAGCCTTCTGTCTTTGAGTGCGTGCGTGCGACTATCTGTCTTTGAGTGCGTGTGCAGCCTCCTGTCTTTGAGTGCATGTGTGCGACTATCTGTCTTTGAGTGCGTGTGCAGCCTCCTGTCTTTTGAGTGCGTGTGTGCGACTATCTGTCTTTGAGTGCGTGTGCAGCCTCCTATCTTTGAGTGCGTGTGTGTGACTATCTGTCCTTGAGTGCGTGTGCAGCCTCCTGTCTTTTGAGTGCGTGCGTGCGACTATCTGTCTTTGAGTGCGTGTGTGCGGTCATCTGTGTTTGAGTTCGTGTGCATGACCTGTCGTTGAGTATGTATGTGTGTGTGTGTGTGTGTGTGCGAGCGCGCGAGACCTTCTGTCGTATCGGGGGCGTATGCAACGTGTCGTTTTCGGAGTGCATGAGTGATTGCACGCGACCTTGTGTCGTTTCGTGAGGGCGAGCCACACGAACACTTCAGTATTTGCTCCTGTCATTTACGAACGTAATACGACTTTTCTCCTGTTACTGTAAGGCGTGTGTTGTGACTGTGTGTGTGTGTGTGTGTGTGTGTTTGTGTGTGTGTGTGTGTGTGTGTGTGTTGCAGAATCATATTTTTTTCCTTATGTCTGTGTTTGTCTTTGTCATAGACGTGCATTTTCCAAGTTGTTAGAGAGCTCTTCTTTTTCCCGGTCTGTTAATATCTTTGTCTGTTACAGAGATTTATTTCCAAGCTGTTATTGTCTGTTACAGACATTAACAACCATTGTTACCCGAAGACCGACCATCACCTCGCTTCCAACGATGATCAGATCATCGCTACACGGGAGGTGAAGTGCGTGATGGTCTCACTCATGCTAGGGGGCCCATGGTGTTACCGGGCTACGCCTGCCCGTAGGTGACACCCGCGAGTGAAGTGGGGGGGGGGGGGGGGTATCTCTAGCAAAGGTGTATGATTGAGAGTAAAGTTCCGTCAGTGAACGCCTCGCTCTCAAGGTGTCTACATTTCCCTGCTACTGGAAGTAGTGCTGTCTTAGGTTAGGGTAGTTACAATTGGGAATTAATACAAGGGCCATACACGTCTATATGGCAAGGGCCATGTATATATATATATATATATATATATATATATGGACCGTGGGGGGCTGTGTGGGTGTGTATATTTGCGTGTGTGGACGTGTGTATATGCGTGTGTGTGGGGGTGGGTTGGGCCGTTTCTTTCGTCTGTTTCCTTGCGCTGCCTCGCAAGCGTGGGAGACAGCGACAAAGCAAAAAAAGAAATATATATATATATATATATATATATATATATATATATATATATATATATTATGCCTGGGGATAGGGGAGAAAGAATACTTCCCACGTATTCCCTGCGTGTCGTAGAAGGCGACTAAAAGGGAAGGGAGCGGGGGGCTGGAAATCCTCCCCTCTCGTTTTTTTTTTTTTTTTTCCAAAAGAAGGAACAGAGAAGGGGGCCAGGTGAGGATATTCCCTCAAAGGCCCAGTCCTCTGTTCTTAGCGCTACCTCGCTAATGCGGGAAATGGCGAATAGTATGAAAAAAAAAAAAAAAAAAAAAAAAAAAAATATATATATATATATATATATATATATATATATATATATATATATATATATATATATATATACATTAACAGCGTGTACGGTCCTAGAATTATAATGAACACCTAAAGACGGTGTTCAATATTTTTCCTTAGGTGATCATAACTTTACGACCTTAATGGCCATGGCCGTGCTATAGGCCTAAAGCCCTTATAGCCAGCCAAGCACAAGGGGGCCCAGACTATGCTATACACATTTACCTCTTTGATTTCCACTACTTTAGACCTTTGTACGCAGAACATGTGTTGGACGATTGGTTTATTTCCAATCACACAATCATGAGATTTCGCTTACACAATGTGTGTATCATTTTAATGCACAGTACCCTTTGTCAATGACCTTTGACCCCTACATTGAAAAACTCAGTTATAGTGCTCTAAAGGTCATATTTCTGGTATACGTTTGGTCTGTATTCAGTAACCCAGTTATAGGTCATCCATTATACGATTATTCAGTCAGACTTTAACTCGCAAGGTAGGCTGACATTAACATTTGACCCCAACCTCGATTTAAGATATTCAGGTTCAAGACTCTGTATGATGTGTCATACACGTCTGGTTCATTGGTGATGTTTCTGCAATGAGATATAGCGGGATACAGTAGTAATTCGTTACGGTACTGGACAGATACAGTTGCGTGTTGTAAGTCGGGTTATTGTCATACAACCCCCCCAGTCTTTGGAGATTATGTACATTGTCATTTTGTTGGAATTTTGGCACAGGAGACGTTGTGAATTTCACTTTTGGACACACCCCAGACCTCGCAAATTTAATCACACGTATAAGAACCTCCGTAAACTTAATCACACATATATAAATCTTTATATAAAAGATATATAAGTCTGGTATACGTTCAATCACCCGCTCGTGGCACTGTCGTGTTAACAAGCATTTATTACATATAAGCCACAAGAATGCAGACTATGCCTCAATTTATCATCGCGTTACTGTATACAAGGCGCGACTGCTCAAAACACCTCTCTTTTTATTTGCGGGGTGTACTTCGTTATGGCCAACGTATAATAAAGCTATTTAAAAATGCATTATCAGTATGACAGATGACGAGAAGGTGTTTGGTGCTAAGTGCAATCGTTCCTTTGTTTTGCCCTCCCTCGGTGGGTTTAGGTAGTTAGTTAAAATTCGCAATGTACTTCACGTCATACATTAAGTGTGTGATGTACCTGCTCTGTGGTCGAGAAGGTACGACCCTGGAGCACGAAGGTACGACCCTGGAGCACGAAGGTACGACCCTGGAGAACGAAGGTACGACCCTAGAGCACGAAGGTATGACCTTGGAAAACGAAGGCACGACCTTGGAACACGAAGGTACGACCCTAGAACACGAAGGTATGACCTTGGAAAACGAAGGCACGACCTTGGAACACGAAGGTACGACCCTAGAGCACGAAGGTATGACCTTGGAAAACGAAGGCACGACCTTGGAACACGAAGGTACGACCCTAGAACACGAAGGTACGACCTTGGAACACGAAGGCACGACCCTGGAGTACAGAGGTACGACTCTGGAGCACGTCGTTACGACCCTTGGGTAAGATGGCACGGACTTTGACGTGGTCTTCAAGGACCAGGTCAAAGGCCGGACCATCGTACTCCAGGGTCCTTCTCGTCGTGCTCAAGGGATCGTTCCGTCGTGCTCAAGGGTCGTATCGTCGTGCCCAAGGATCGTACCGTCGTGCTTAAGGGGTCGTATCGTCGTGCCCAAGAGTTGTACAGTCGTGCTTAAGGGGTCTTACCGTCGTGCTTAAGTGGTCGTACCGTCGTGCCCAAGGGGTCGTACCGTCGTGCTCAAGGGGTCGTTCCGTAGTGTCCAAGGGTCGTACCGTCGTGCTTAAGGGGTCTTACCGTCGTGCTTAAGGGGTCGTTCCGTCGTGCTCAAAGGGTCGTACCGTCGTGCTCAAGGGGTCATACCATTGTGTCCCCAATGGTTTTAAGACGCGTCCCGCTGCGTATTCGTCCTCCAGTCATTTGTGTGTGGACTATAATAAACTGCTGCCCATCGCTGATTATATACAGTCCTTGTATGAGGCGAAGGACCATCTCATCCATGGTACACATGACCCCTTCTCATGACCCTGGGTTCGGAAACCAAACCAACCCTCCCTTCCCACACCCTTGTCATTTATATCCTTTATACACGAACAAACACCCTTTCGCCGAGGTGGTAGTGAACAGTCCTAGAGAGAGAGAGAGAGAGAGAGAGAGAGAGAGAGAGAGAGAGAGAGAGAGAGAGATCGTCCAAACACTTCGCTTGTAATTCCACGGGCGGTCGAGACAGTCCGGGGCTCCGCTAACGCCACAAACGCACCTCTGTAAAGTATGTTGTGTGCGTGATCTTAGAGAGGGCTTGCTCTGTTGCTACGCAATCACACGCTCTTGTTATCCGGTGGATCTTTTCCCCCCCCCCATCGCTCGATGTGGCGTAGGGAATCTTTTGGATCCCGTTGAGGTTATGAAAGTTTCTGGGGTGGGGAGGAGGGTTGGATTTTTGGTTTATGATTTCCCAAGCTCGAAAAAACTCTCTCTCTCTCTCTCTCTCTCTCTCTCTCTCTCTCTCTCTCTCTCTCTCTCTCTCTCTCGATATAGGGTCGACTTTGTGCGGATCTTATGTGCCGTCAAAAGCTTTTGCTGTACACTCTGTCATGGAATGAGAGCGTCCGGGAGATAGATTGTCTACTTGTGCTAGAAAAGCGATAGATTACGTGGAGAAGGATGATTATAATGGAGGAGGAGGAGGAGGTTGATTGGCGTGAGGAGGTCGGAGTGGAGAGAGAGAGAGAGAGAGAGAGAGAGAGAGAGAGAGAGAGAGAGAGAGAGAGAGAGAGGTGTTCGTATGCATGGGATTCGAACGGTGCATTGGGTGATGATGAGGGTTGATAATGAGCATAATGATTCTAGAGTGGAACAAGTGACTGCTTAGGAGAGCCAGATAACAGAAGACCTGGTGGTCTATGACGAAGGTTATCTGCTGGAGGACAGTACATGGGAAGGACAGATAACAGAAGACCTGGTGGTCTATGACGAGGTTATCTGCTGGAGGACAGTACATGGGAAGGACAGATAACACAAGACCTGATGGTCTATGACGAGGTTATCTGCTGGAGGACAGTACATGGGAAGGACAGATAACAGAAGACCTGGTGGTCTATGACGAGGTTATCTGCTGGTGGAGAGTACATGGGTAATGGTCTATGACGAAGTTATCTCCTGGGTACCAAGAGGCTTACGTATTTAATTTCCTAACTCCATGGCAGTTATGATCAACGTACACCTAAGTGGTGTTGGCTCTGAAGAGTATAGGGAAAGCTTAGGATCTAAGATGATTGGGTGGTGATGAGATGGAAGACGAAGACAAAATGATGATTATAATTGTCAGGGGTGAGAGCAGAGGGGGTGAAAAAAGAGGTCAGCTGTATTTGCTTTGTTCCCAAGACGACCGAGAGAGAGAGAGACACTTTAATTCATGTCTAAACCACGTCATGTCTTTGTCTACGTATCATAACTCCTCTTTATCAGTTCCGTCCTGGATCAGCGACTGATGTATAAGTGTTGACGTATTGTAAGAGGAAAGATCATCAGTAAACTTTACAAATACGAGATTGAGTTCCACTTGGATTGAAATCCCTGACGATCAAAATCCCTGACGATCAAAATCACTGACGATCAAAATCACTGACGATCAAAATCACTGACGATCAAAATCCCTGACGAATATACTTTTCCTTTAGTAAGACAGTACACTTGAAGTATATTTTGACAGAGGCAAGATAAGGGGTTTTGACGGGAATACATGATACGACAATTAACATATCCGTACACCAAGGTAATTGAGAGGAGTAAATTGACGTAATGACTGCTCCAGGAGACAGAACTTTGTCAGAAAATGGATAATGGGATTATGGTGATGAGTTAACTAGTGTTAATACCAGCGAGGTGTCGGAGATACATCAATCGTTGGATAGCGATAGACGATATGTAGATAGATATATTTTTACTACGGTTAATTTAACATTTGCTTATCTAGATTCTTTTATGATGGGGTGATGAAGAGGTGCCAATAATCTACCATTTGATATGCCAGCTCTCTCTCTCTCTCTCTCTCTCTCTATATATATATATATTTTGAGAGTTATTTGAGACATCATGTGATGAAATGATTGTTCACTTATGGCTCACATGTCTCCACCGTGTAAGTAAATGAAAAAGAAAAAAGCCGTCATTTACAGGTGTTAAAAGGTACAGGATGTAAATGCGCCACCTTCATCTGCAGGTGTAAATAAATAAACACTTCTTAACATTATTTTTTACCTATTTTTGCTGTATTACTGCAGACTTACAATTTACTGCAAATGTATTATTATTGCTTTTTTTACTCAGGTTATTTCTGAGCAATATATATATATATATATTTTTCACTGCTTTTACAGGGAATATGCCCTCTGGGGTTTTTGGTCATGGACGATAAAGACAGTAACAGTGTTTGATAAATTATGTAGACATTGATAATGACTGATAGAAAATATGTATATTGATAATGACTATTTATATATGCAAGTATGCAGGTTTGCTATGTGGATGTGGGTATATGTATATGTGTGTGTGTATGTGGGTATATTTATATGTGTTTGTGCATATATGTCCATATGTTTTTATAGACATGGATGTGTGTCTGTGTATAGGGATGTATATGTGTATGTTTTTGTATGTATGTTTATGTTTAAGGGTATGTTTGTGTGTATTTGTTTATGAGTAGGTATATGTGCGTGTTTTTATGTGTAGTTATGTACATGTGTGTATGGCGTTTTTGTTTTTTGTTCTTGATGTATATATGTTTGTGTATGTGTGTGTGTGTGTACGAGGGTATGTGCCTACGAGGTCATGTATACATGTGCAACGCGTCCGTATGTATACACGGATACACAAGGATACTACACACTCGAACTCACGGAGCCACACATGTAAAGGGTCATGGAGTCTCTTACACCAAGACGAGGGAAAGAGGCTCTCTCTCTCTCTCTCTCTCTCTCTCTCTCTCTCTCTCTCTCTCTCTCTCTCTCTCTCCCCCACAAGCTACCCTGACGAGAGAGAGAGAGAGAGAGAGAGAGAGAGAGAGAGAGAGAGAGAGAGAGAGAGAGAGGCCGACCCACACTATAACCCCTGCCGTTAGAACACACCCCCCCCCCCCCACACACACACTCCCCCCCCCCCAAGTGTTCCTCCCTCCCCCCTCCCTGTGTGTGTGTGTGTGTGTGTGTGTGTGTGTGCTGCGCCTCCCCCCCCCCCCCCCCCTTGTAAAGCCTGTACGAGTGTCAGGCTCTGCGCTAGACGCACGAGGCCGAGATATCGAGACAAGACACTGTACATCATCATGGCTGTGGGGGGAGGTGGAGGGTGGAGGGAGAGAGTGGTGGTGGGGTTGGGGGAGGGAGAGAGAGAGAGAGAGAGAGAGAGAGAGAGAGAGAGAGAGAGAGAGAGAGAGAGGTGGGGTGGGGGATGGGGTGTGTGGTGTGGTTGGGGGGGACTAAGAAAGCAAGGCTCAGTTGCTGTACGATGATAATTTTGCAGGTGTATGTGAATTACGACCCCGGTGTGGCCGGTGTTGCCAGACGTACGATGAGAACCACCACCACCACTCCACCACCACTCCTCCACCACCACTCCTCCATCCCCCGCTAGCTAGCTTCGTGACCCCTTCTTTCAAAGCCTTGACGTCCTCAATTTCTTCCCCCGTTTTATTCATTTATTTATCTATTCAATTCCTCTTTTCTTTTTTTTTCCTGTCGTCTTCCACCCGCCATGCGTCGCGTTGTATTTCACAACAACGTAATGAATTGCGTCTGTTTGTGTGTGTGTGTCTGTAAATGAAATAGTTTTTGATGATGACGAGGGATTTTCGAATTAAGTATAGCTTCATCCACGAAATATAATTAAGTATAGCTTCATCCACGAATGTAAATGTAAATCGACGTAAATCGTCAATTGGGGCGGTGGAAACTACCATCTTGAGCATATATTTAAATTCATTATAATTTATTCATACAGTGAACTTGGGCATTATCAACATACATTATAGGATGACGGGCGATATAGAATATAGATAGCGTGTGAGGGTATACTGGTCGACTGGGGTAGCTAAGGCAGTTCAATGTTTACGAGTCCTGGGGCTGGTAGCTGGTAGGTTGGTGGATGATCGCCCACACTCTACCTGTTCCTCTCTCGTCCTACAAGGACACTGGTAGATTGCATCGACATTTGTAGGTAGACGGTAGACGAGTGTATAGTCATCCATACTTTTCGTATTGGACTCCTCAAATTGTACCATCGTCTCCAGATACACTGATGAATTACGTCTTAGTTTTTCACCTTCAACGACATAGTTATACACTGATGTATATTATCATACACTGGTGTATATTATCATCCTCTCATACACTGATGTATATTATCATCCTCTCATACATTAATGTATATTATCATCCTCTCATTCACTGATGTATATTATCATCCTCTCATACACTGATGTATACTCTCATACACTGATGTATATTATCATCCTCTCATACACTGATGTATATTATCATCCTCTCATACACTCACGTATATTATCATCCTCTGTTGTGGACTTATGAACCGCATCATTCTGTTAATACACTTACATATTGCATTATACCTCACAAGGATGATGATGGGATACATCATACTCTGCGGGTAGAATGATGTATCATCCTATGCACGGAAGAGGACAGAATGTATCATACTTCACTGTCTATACACATACATTGATCTAATTACATCATTTGTGGTGATACATGAATTTGCGTCATATTCTAAAGACAGACTTGGTGGATTGCGTTGCCCTGTTGATGGATTGCTTTAGGCCTTACATATGCAGAGAGACGGATGAATATATCACCATCCAGTACAGATAGACTCGATTTCGTCATAGATTATAGATGATATTCACGTATAAACCTATGTTCTCTAGATACCCGGGTGTATAGCGTCATACTGGTATACATGAATGGAGAAAATGAGACATGTGTATGAATATAGGTCATGTTTTCTTATGTTACCACAAGGAGCAAAGCCTTCTGTTAGAGGAATATGTATATTAGACTGAATAGAATAGGTTTATGGCATGTTCTCGATTTTAAAGATGTGTGTGGTGTTGGGTTGTAGGGAGTTTAGAGTGTAAAATATGTATGGTGTAGGTTTAATGGGGGTTTAAGAGTAAACAGATGTGTATAGTGTAGGTTTATTAGGAGATGATAGTGTACAGATGTTTATGGAGGAGTTTTAGGGTGTAAAAATGTGTATGGTGTGGGTTTATGGGGGATGTTTAGGAAGTAAAGGTGTGTTTGGTGGTTTATGGAGGAATGATGTATATTCATTTATGCTATCTCGAATGTATATCACTGTCTCGAATGTATATCCCACAGACGATAGCCTACATCGATATAGAGACTTACGTCTATAAAGTCCGAGGTAATTTGCATATATAGCGAAGGGGCGTATTAACATGGCATCAAACATGTCTTTTTTTGTATATATATATTAAGATAGTGAAGATTGTTTTTATAATGCCTAGTATCGGCTTTGATATGCCATTTAGTCTGTCATATATATATCGCATCTTTCCATATACATCTTACTATTTACTGTGAACTGATGTTTATATAAAGTCGCTTGAAAAATAGCAGATTTCTCTTTCGTCAACCATTATGCTTGCCTTACAAGTTCATTATGTTGCACATCGGGAGTAAAGTCTTATTACAACTACTAAATGACCATCTTGGTTATTAGTAAGAAGCTAATGAGTGTTTGCACGTAAAAACAAGCCTATATTTTGTCTCGTCTCGTTTCATTCTGTGTTTCTGTATGATCCAAGCATCAGTTTTATTCCACGTTTCCTTATGGTGTGAGATGAGCACAAGACATACTGACATATTGTTGAACGTAACATTAGTAGTTTCGTTTCAGTAACTTTATCATCCTTTTTATTCTATCTTGGTGAGGTGGGCACCAGAAACTCAGCCTCCTGTGGATGTATCCTGGTGAGTTGAGTCACTGCATCGTATCCATGGATTGATTGTGGTGAGCCAGGTATACATATATATATATATATATATATGTGTGTGTGTGTGTGTGTGTGTGTGTGTGATTGGACAATCACATGTTTACCAAATGGCGTCCTAGCTTCGTCTCTTCGATGTATATCAACTGACTGTTATATTTCTCTCTTGTGTCTCCCGTGATGATGTGATTATTACACGAAAGTGCACTTGGAAACTTTTCGTGTTTCAATTTTCCCCGTGGACTCATAGGAGACCTATCTTGGTGAGGTAAGGGCCAGGGATTTTACCCATGGTTTGAGACGGTAGCAAACGAGGCACCAAAGCCATTCTCAGAGGATGGGGTCTTGGTGAACACCAGACGCCTGTATCATCATCGTAACCTGCTTGTATGTATACTTAGTGAGTTGGATACGAGACCTCACCAGCCAGCCTGGATCTGAGAGCCTTGCTAGTCAAGCGATAGCGGCATCAGCATTCTCTAAACCCGTTGGAATGAGTAGCAAATTTATTATGATTGTATATTGGAGAGTAAGGGAGTGAATCACTTATCTTGGCTCTCTCACGCGCAGCCGAGCACAAGGATCATCTCTCTGGCTCTATCGCGGTGAGCCATTCACCAAGTTACCTGCCGCCAGTGTGTGCTAATGATCCAAGCACCAAGATTACCAACAGTGCTGGGTTATGGTGAAGTCACCAGCGGAGTTTTATCTTCGGTGAGTTTAGCGTGAAGATACACCATTCTTGATTGATCTTGGTGAACCTGGGGACCAAGAACACACCATGGTTTTATCTTGGTGAGCTTAATATCACCACAGAAGGTGTATTGTGGTCAGCCAAACGCCAGCATCGCCCTGAAATGATTAGGAAGCTCGTTGCTTTGAGGTCATCGTCGAAGATCACCACGCTAGCTCTAGCCTGGTGAGGTTAGAACCCCACACCACCTATCTAGATGTCTTCTGGTGAGGTTAGAACCCCACACCACCTATCTAGATGTCTTCTGGTGAGGCTAGAACCCCACACCACCTATCTAGATGTCTTCTGGTGAGGTTAGAACCCCACACCATCTATCTAGATGTCTTCTGGTGAGGTTAGAACCCCACACCACCTATCTAGATGTCTTCTGGTGAGGCTAGAACCCCACACCACCTATCTAGATGTCTTCTGGTGAGGTTAGAACCCCACACCATCTATCTAGATGTCTTCTAGTGAGGTTAGAACCCCACACCACCTATCTAGATGTCTTCTGGTGAGGTTAGAACCCCAAACCACCTATCTAGATGTCTTCTGGTGAGGCTAGTACCCCAAACCACCTATCTAGATGTCTTCTGGTGAGGTTAGAACCCCACACCACCCATTTCGTTGTCTCCAGGTGACTCCAGCACCAGAATCCACCACCCAAAGTACATCCTGGTGAGGCCAGCAACACAGATCACCAAGCCGGCAGTATCTTGGGTCGAGCCAGCAGCCTCACCACACATCAGATACATCAGGTAATTGACAGGCCCTCGTAGCAGTGTTGCCAGTGGGAGAGCGATTCCTGCCGCCTCGTAAGGGGGGGGGGGGGGGGGCTAGTTTATCATCGTGGTCTTGGCTGGTCAGGCGTGCTAATCGCTTGAAGGAAAAAAAGGGGGGGGAAAAAAAGACTAGGAAAAAATATACATAATGTCTTGGTGATCGGACGCCCCTTTCTCGCGTCATACGTCCACACCCACGAAAAACTGGACACGCTTTAAGTAAGAGCCAGACACCTTGTTACAGAGACAGTCTACCCACTCGCTAAAAGGCATGAAGACTTCGAAGGAAAAACTCATTTCGGGTAATATAGACGTTTTTCATGAAAGAAAATGGGAAGAGGATATCTCCTGTGTGCGCCGAGCCGAAAATACCGCTCAGGTTTATTCAATATATTTCATGTAATATATAGTTGGAAGACAGCGGGAGTATTTAGTTCATTTAAATAACAGTATTGAGAGAATTTAATACTTCGCTAAAGATATTACAGCAAAAAAAGTAGTGGATTCTCAAGGCTACATACGCGTTGTCTGGTTTGTGTGGCACATTAATAACTAAAAGGCCAATTACTGGTTTCCTCATCACTCTTCATTCCACATTGATTCACCTCATAAAACATGATGAAATGATGGGGAAAAATGAACACGAGAAGTAGATATAAAAAAAACGAAGTAAATATAAAAAAAACGGGAAGTACATATAAAAAACGGGAAGTGAATATAAAAAACGAGAAGTAAATATACGAGTAATATAATTGGATGGGGTATTTTTGCATGAAATGATGGGGGAAAATGAACACGAGAAGTAAATATAAAAAAACGGGAGGTAAATATAAAAAAACGGGAAATAAATATAAAAAACGAGAAGTAAATATACGAGTAATATAAGTGGATGGGGTATTTTTGCATAGTTACCTTGTTAACGATGGTGTATAAAGAATGGGAAATGGATATAAAGGAACTGGGTAAGTTGATGTATGGGGACGTGTGAAATGTCTTGAACGATGCTTGAGTGAAGCTGTCTTCAGACAGGTGTTAGATGTTGCTGTTAGGATGAAAGGTGTTAGATGGTCGGGGATTAAGGGTGTTAGATAGTGTCTTCAGGTTAATTGGTGTTAGTAAGGGTAAAGGGTGTTAGATAGTGTCGTCAGGTTAAGTGGTGTTAGATGGTGTTAGATGTTGGGTGCAGAATGAATGGTGTTAGAGGATCGAGGACATAGAGTGTTAGATATTGTATTGAGGATATACGGTGTTAAATACTCATAAGATCTATATTTTAACCTTATTTTCAAAGTGTGATTTTCCGTCTGGTTTCGTCATCACATCTGGAGGTTCAGGTAAAAGGTTTTCGTCCAGTTGATACGAGTTTGGGTTTCGTGGGTTTTTCGTCCGGTTGACACACCAGTTCGGATTCATTATATTCGTCCGGTTAACCTTTTTAAATATGGGTTTTACGGTGTTTCGTCCGGTTGATATAAGAGTTTGAGACCATTTGGTATTCGTCCGGTGGATACGTTCACCACGGCCGAAGCTGGCGACCGTGGTCTTCGTCCGCGCGCCGCGCTGGAGAGAGAGAGAGAGAGAGAGAGAGAGAGAGAGAGAGAGAGAGAGAGAGAGAGAGAGAGGAGTGAAAAAAAGGGGAAGCTTGGCTCGTTAAGCACGACGGTACGACCCTTGAGCACGACGGTACGACCCTTGAGCACGACGGTACGATCCTTCAACACGACGGTGTGACCCTTTAGCATGACGGTACGACCCTTGAGCACGACGGTACGATCCTTTAGCATGACGGTGCGACCCTTTAGCACGACGGTACGACCCTTCAACACGACGGTGCGATCCTTTAGAACGACGGTACGACCCTTTAGCACGATCGGATCGTACTCTCCTTCCTCGTGCGACCAGGTCCCCTTGTCTAGCGCATCCAAGGACGAAAGACCAGTTTGTGTATAGAGGAAACCCTAACAGCCCACTGCTCGTCTCATGGCTGTTAATGAGGCAAGCAAACGAGACGATAAACATTTACCCTTCTCTCTCTCTCTCTCTCTCTCTCTCTCTCTCTCTCTCTCTCTCTCTCTCTCTCTCTCTTTCTCTCTGCCCATGATTGCCAGACATGAATCTGCCGCAGCAGTTAACTCAACAACCCATCAACCCGCGCGTTAACTATCATCAATACTCGCTGTAATTACACGTGAGCCGTTTTCATTGATAATGAAACCATCTGGTGGCTTCTCGGAAATCTTTTAAAACGAGTTAGGGGGAAAAAAAAAAGAAAGAAAAAAAAAGATTAGATTAAATTGGTCAGCCCACGGAATAAACAACCGCTTGTTTATTCCTCTCTGATGTAATCACATAATTGGTTTCGATGTCCATCCGTCTCGCGTCAAGTCCAGGTTGTATAGAACAACCCCCCCTCAAAAAAATCCTTCATGCTGCGCTCCGATAAGTAGCAATCATGGTTGCAGACACTCTCGTACGTCGGAGAGGGAAATCAGTCAAACCTGTTACCTCATCCCTGTACTGTAATGAAACGGAATTACAGGAATTAGCCCATGTATCCACCAGCGCCCACCAATTTATGACATGGCGTGTTTCTTTTAAAAGAAAATGGATCGTACTGCCACATGAAATATGTGGTATGGCTTATTGTTGTGTAAGATCCATTACCGACGGATACAACACTACCCCATGAATACCTCGCGAGAGATCGCTGTATCTCCCAGAGTCCCAGGAAATGACTTGGTACTACGGGATATCCCAATCTTTAACCTTGGAAAATATTATGTGTTCTAAACCACCCGCTTCTCCCCTCCGACGGCGTTGTTTAAAAAAAAGAGAGAAAAGAAAGAGAAAACGCCACGCGTTGCCAACAGAAAATGGATGGCAAACAAGAAGTGCCAAATAAAATATATCCATCGCCTATTATCGGACTTTAAAACTTCATCGTGTTAAGGTATTGCTAGCCATGAGTAGCCGCCAGAGTTGTAAGATTGTGTTGTGTGTGTGTGTGTGTGTGTGTGTGTGTGTGTTTACATCAGAAGATGAACAGCACATTGCCCTTTACGACACTGGTTCTCACTATGTATTGAAATCTCTTCCTTTTTATAGGTGGTTGAAATACAACCCTGTCTGGTTGTGATTATGCGCAAGATAAAGGATTGATGGACGGGTTGAATGTTTGAGTGTGGCGGGTTTAGGAGAGGCGATGGTGTCGGTGAATTTGACAGAGGAGGATAATATGAGTTGATTTAGAAAGGAAACGGGAGTTGAAGGGAAACAAGAGTGTGCTCCATTCTGGTCATTTAATGTCGTCTGGTGGTCTGCGCTTTCCACGTAATGAAGTAAATTGAGGGCCTTCATTTCTGTTGTTTATGTGGCACTTAACGTATTAAAGTGATGGAAAGTGGAGGTAGTAGAAAATGGGGGGTGTACTGGATATACGTAGCGTGTTGTGAACTTTTTGACTGGAATTTCATCCCATAATTCAATAAATATGTAGAGTTTAGATCATATATATATATATATATATATATATATATATATATATATATATATATATATATATATATGTATGAAAAGACAGCCACACAGTGTTCAGAATGTGGTAGATGGTAGATATTGAAAAAAAAAACCCTCGAAATCTCATTCTTCAAAATCTTATGCTAAACGAATGAATGATGAAGAAATCTAACATTCCAATAAAACAAATAATATGTTGAATGATGGAAGTGGAAGAAATTCCACATTCTTCAAAATGTTATAAACACTGTGTCTGTCATGTTTGTTTATGGGTTGTATATCCCAACTTTTGATGACAGTTGTAAAGTTTGATGCTGAATAAGTGCTTGAGTCCAGCTGATGAATTGGGTTCACATATGATGAGTAAATTGAGTCAATTCATCAATATTCCATGACAGTTGAAGGGACAAACGCTTATCAATATTTTGATAATATATCTTTTTCTTATGCCAACCTAATGTAGGGTATCGTGATTAAACATTGACCTCGTAAGCACGACGGTACGACCCTTGATCATAACCATTGAGCATGACGGTACGACCCTTGATTATTACCCTTAAGCACGACGGTACGACCCTTAATCATAACCCCTGAGCACGACGGTACGACCCCCTTGATCATTACCCTTGAGCACGACGGTACGACCCTTGATCATAACCATTGAGCACGACGGTACAATCCTTGATCATAACCCTTGAGCACGACGGTACGATCCTTGATTATAGCCCTTGAGCACGACGGTACGACCCTTGATCATAACCCTTGAGCACGACGGTACGACCCCCTTGATTATAGCCCTTGAGCACGACGGTACGACCCTTGATCATAACCCTTGAGCACGACGGTACAACCCTTTTTCTTTGAAGGAGTCGTACCTGAAAGGTTTATAAAGTCAACTCGAAGCGAAATTAAGGCCACTAGAAACATCACTTCGGCCACTGTATGAAGAGAGAACAGAGAGAGACGCAGCTGAACGCCCTGAGAGACCATATAATCGGGCAGGATTACCGACCAAAACACCTTCCATGGAACGAGGCAAAGTGTGTTAAGGAAACATCCCCATGTTAACGTACGCGTTCGTCATCGCCAGAGACGGTGAAGCTGCTGTTCCTTCCTCTCCTTTGACGGTAAAGTGGCGTCTCCTTCTCTTGTTCTTTGGGACGGTTTTGTGTGTGACGGTAACACGCAGCTCATGGCACCTATAACCCGAACACCTGTCTTCGGTATAGCGAGGTCCAAAGCGTCTATAATTTTCGTATCTGGATCATATATCAAACGAGACGATCCACAGTGTAATCAGACGATCCTGAGGTCGCTGTCATTATATTCGCTCATACTGTTCTTAAATTCGATACTTCGCGTCTATTTTTTTTTTTTTTCTTGTTTTCTTCCTTAGGTATTACCCCCCAGCACCCCGTTTTTTGTGATGGGGTGTGTGTGTGTGGGATATCTTGGGATGTTTGTGGCCGTAGGTATGGTTCGTACACTGGGATGATGCTGAGGGGTAAATGGGAGGCAGATGCGATGTGTTGGGTAGAGTTGGTAACTCCGTCTTTTTCCCTCCCTCCCTCCCTCACTCCCTCCCTCCCTCTCTCCCTCACTCCCTCACGATGGTTGGCGTTTATAACACACCCCCAACTTGCCCGCTCACACCCCCCTCCACACACACCCCCCCTTCACCCACCCTACCTGCAGTCTCTCTCTCTCCCCCTCCTCCTCCCCCTCCTCCCCCCAGCTCCCCAGACCTTCCCTCCCTTCTCCCCAGAGCTTCCCTCCCTTCTCCCCCCCACTCACTCACTCACTCACACACCACACACACTCTCCAGGGTCTGCTTGCACGCCCCAGCACCTCATAGGCCATGGTCTGAGGGCCTGTCTGCAGTCCCCGGACCTCATGGTCCCTCCCTCCCCCCTAATGGTCCTTTTGGAGTTCCCCCCCTCTCTGTCTTCAGTCCCCTCCCCCCAAACTCATGAGTTCCCATTTAAGGATCTTGTTGGAGTGTGTCCCCATCTGGGGTGTGTTTACAGTCCCCCATGCAGCCCTTCACAAGTGTGAGGGGCGATCTGTGGCAGTATGAGACGCTGCTACCAGCAGTATGAGGGAG
The DNA here is from genome assembly GCF_036320965.1 of Panulirus ornatus. Lineage (NCBI taxonomy): Eukaryota > Metazoa > Arthropoda > Malacostraca > Decapoda > Palinuridae > Panulirus > Panulirus ornatus. The sequence goes on from NC_092249.1 coordinate 3,362,838, forward strand.
TTACAAGCCTCATAGCAGATCTTCATTTAACAATGTATGAGCAGTATGAGGAGGCTGCTAGCTGTATTAATAGGGGGCTATTATAAGTGTGAAGTTCTACTAGCAGTATGACGAGGCTACTAGCAGTATGAAGGGCTAAATAGCAGTAGTATCGGGCTATCATTAGTGTGAAGTTCTACTAGCAGTATGACGAGGCTACTAGCTGTATGAAGGGCTAAATAGCAGTAGTATGGGGCTATCATTAGTGAAGTTCTACTAGCAGTATGACGAGGCTACTAGCAGTATGAAGGGCTAAATAGCAGTAGTATGGGGCTATCATTAGTGTGAAGTTCTACTAGCAGTATGAAGAGGCTACTAGCTGTATGAAGAGCTATTAGCTCTTGTTTCGTGGTTCTATCGCCTGGCGCAGGGATGGCGTGCTGGGGATTCGAACCGTGAGTCCGATGAACAATGGAGCCACTGAAATTATCCTGACTGGTATGATAGAAAATTGACTGTCGCTGAGTTATAGAAAACGTGAGGTAGTTGTTTCCACCCGCTGCTGAGTTTGATACGCTAATTGCTGTTCTCCACCTAAGCTCTGCACGCTAATTCTTCCCAGCTAAGCTTAACACGCCAGTTGTTGCCAGCTGAGCATGACATGGGTAAACCTTCCCAGTCTCTCTTGGTTTATTGGAGGTGTGTCAAACCTCTTGAACAGTCCGTCCTTTCCCCTGCTACTGATTGTAGCGCAGCCTTGAAACAACAGGAGCCCATAGGGAAAAAGAGATCCTAAATCACTCCTTAGACGCAAGACTTGGGACACTTAGACGTCTATAAAAATAAAGATGAGATCAACATCAAAACGAAAGAAAATGGGAGGCCTAATCATACTTTTGGGATACGTACTATGCTCGGTTACGGTGACACATGTGGCTCTGAAGGACACACGTGCCTCACATTGACACATATGGCTTTTATCTCCTCTCATATATTGGCCACCGGTGGCCCTAGTGGAGTTCCGTGGAAGGAGGGGATGTCCGCTCTCAACTTTATATTATGCGTACCTCTTGAGGAAGACAGTGTGAGCCTTAGACGCGATGGTACGACCCTTGGGTACGACGGTACGACTCTTGGACGCGATGGTACGACCCTTGGGTACGACGGTGCGACTCTTGGACGCGATGGTACGGCCCTGGGGTACGACGGTATGACTCTTGGACGCGATGGTACGGCCCTTGGGTACGACGGTGCGACTCTTGGACGCGATGGTACGACCCTGGGATACGACGGTACGACTCTTAGACGCGATGGTACGACCCTTGGGTACGACGGTATGACTCTTGGACGCGATGGTACGGCCCTTGGGTACGACGGTACGACTCTTGGACGCGATGGTACGACCCTGGGGTACGACGGTGCGACTCTTGGACGCGATGGTACGACCTTGGGGTACGACGGTGCGACTCTTGGACGCGATGGTACGGCCCTGGGGTACGACGGTATGACTCTTGGACGCGATGGTACGGCCCTGGGGTACGACGGTGCGACTCTTGGACGCGATGGTACGGCCCTGGGGTACGACGGTATGACTCTTGGACGCGATGGTACGACCCTGGGGTACGACGGTATGACTCTTGGACGCGATGGTACGACCCTTGGGTACGACGGTACGACTCTTGAAGGCGATGGTACAACTTTTGATCACGACGTTACGACCCGTAAGTAAAATGGCACGACGTTACAACCCTTGAGCACGACGGTACTACCTTTCAACACGACAGTACGACCCTTGGGTATGACGGTTTGGTGTTTCAACCTGACCTTAAATGATGAGGTCAAACCTCAGGCAATCATTTCCTCGCGCTCAAGGGTCGCACCGTCGTGCTCAAGGGTCGCACCGTCGTGCTCAAGGGTCGTACCCTCTGCTCATGGGTCGTACCGTCGTGCTCAAGGGTCGCACCGTCGTGCTCAAGGGTCGTAATACCGTCGTGCTCAAGGGTCGTAATACCGTCGTGCTCAAGGATCGTAGTACCGTCGTGCTCAAGGGTCGTACGGTCGTGCTCAAGGGTTTACTTTCGCTGATACACCAGAAGTTCTTTCGCCAAGCGACCTACAGATATTAGATGGATTACCACAGGTGTCGAATCTTCTCTGACGTTATAGACAACGATAGAAAGCCAGTACTGGAGTCTATCTTCGCTATAGCTGGCGGAATTTATAGATACTATAAGAGACCTGCCGATGCTATAATAAGTCAGAATCAACCCAATTATAGCAGGTTTAGTTTTGCTTTGTTTGGTTAGGTGGTTAGCAGGTTTAAGTTTTGCTTTGTTCGTTGGGGTTGTTTTTGATATAAAGGAAGATCAAACTCTTTTAGCTTCTTCATTTATTGAAACGAACGCGCCAACGTGCCAAGACGAATCGTGCCAACCCTTCTAAGTCACCGAAGGCTGATTGGGTTTCTGAGAGAAGAATTTCAATACAGTGGCACCTAGTGCCAGGTTTCTACCGCATGTGGACGTAGGACGCATGCGGTAAAAAGCAGTCGTACTGTCTTATCATCATTGCTACGGTCTGCGTCGTTGAAGTTTTTTTTTTGGCCCAGTTGTGGACGCAAACCTGAGGTGGCGTTATTTCTGTCATGTGCACGCCTTGTTTACACACACACACACACACACACACACCGTAGCTCTTCGGTCTCGGTCTCTCTCTCTCTCTCTCTCTCTCTCTCTCTCTCTCTCTCTCTCTCTGGTCGACGGAAAGAGCAGAATATGGATTTTTTTTTCTCCTTCTTCACCGCTGGCTCCGCATGCAGATTTCTACGAATGACGAATGATTTATGTAAAGGTTTTAGATGTATCGTCTCAAAAAGAAAAAAAAAATGTTTCTATTGGTATCGTCTCGGCTTTCGTTTGGCCTCGTTGTTTACGACACATGGACACAAGTTAGCAATTTTTTGCTTGTTTGAAGTTAATTTTGCCGTCGTGCTCAAGGATCGTACCGTCGTACTCAAGGATCGTACCGTCGTGCTCGAGGCTTGTACCTTCGTGCTCAAGGATCGTGCCGTCGTGCTCAAGGATCGTACCGTCGTGCTCAAGGATCGTACCGTCGTGCTCAAAGATCGTATCGTCGTGCCCAAGAGTCGTACCGTCGTGCTCAAGGGACGTACCGTCGTGCTCAAGGGTCGTACCGTCATACGAGGTCAAGGATCGTACCTTCGTGCTCGGGAATCGAACCGACGTACACGTCGTATTCAGTTTACTCTTTCATCCATTCCCTTATCATCCGATCGTACTTCAAACAGACAGACGGACGCCTGGACACACCTCAGCAGCCAAACTGCCATATGGTCACACGACACATTTTTTTTCCCCTCCTTTGATTTTAGTGTGTTAATAAAAGTTACGGTAATGGGTCGAACGTCTGAGCTTGGGGTAATCCTCACGCGCTGCAGGACGAGGTGTATATATATATATTTATATAGATATATATATATATATATATATATATATATATATATATATATATATATATATATATATTCCTTCACTTGATGATACAGAAGTATCTTAAGACATATGTGTGGCCGAGGGAATGTATATAAAGATACGGTGAGATGGGTGAAAAAAAAAAAATAAAGAGAAATGGGGAAATGAAAAAGGAATTTTATATATGAAAAGTTTGGGTAGGAAGATGATAGTGTTATCTAAGGACGAGATAAGATACGATAGACTATATTTGATGTGCATGACTACGAGACTCTGCTATAAGATTTAGCTGCTATAAGATATAGATTTTAGCTGCTTTAAGATATAGACTTAGCTGCTATAAGATATAGATTTTAGCTGCTATAAGATATAGATTTTAGCTGCTATAACATATAGATTTTAGCTGCTATAAGATATAGATTTTAGCTGCTATAAGATATAGATTTAGCTGCTATAAGATATAGATTTTAGCTGCCATAAGATATAGATTTTAGCTGCTATAAGATATAGATTTTAGCTGCTATAAGATATAGACTTAGCTGCTATAAGATATAGATTTTAGCTGCTATAAGATATAGATTTTAGCTGCTATAAGATATAGATTTAGCTGCTATAAGATATAGATTTAGCTGCTATAAGATATAGATTTAAGGCAGAACCACCAGTCTTGCGAATTGTATATTGTCAAGTGTTTATTATATGCCAGATGGAAAGATCAAGTGCTTATAGAATGAATGTTATGCCGTCCACATTTAGGGGCCGAAGGAGTGGAACTCGACAGCCACTGAAGTGCCGTCTTGCCGTGTGCAAGCTGTCGACCGGGCCGGTAACGTGAACTCCCACCGATCTGTGGCTGTCCACTCCACTCCACTCCCCCATACGGAGAGAGAGAGAGAGAGAGAGAGAGAGAGAGAGAGAGAGAGAGAGAGAGAGAGAGAGAGAGAGACTTAGAGCACACGGACCTAAGAAGGTCTAGGCGAGTAGGTCTGGCCTTAGTGTGTGAGAGAGAGAGAGAGAGAGAGAGAGAGAGAGAGAGAGAGAGAGAGAGAGAGAGAGAGAGAGAGAGAGAGAATAAAGTGGGGGTTGGGGTGGGGTGAGGAGGGAGGAGGAGGGGGAGAAATAATCAGAATTACAAAAACAATAGCCGACCAGATCAACACACGGCTAAAAGGGGGGGGCGCGCGGGACGTGGGGAGAGGGCGCGGGGCGGCCCGCGCGCCCTCTCCCCACGTCCTGAAGCCGGGGCGCCCCTGCCCCCCCATCGCCAGGATTGAGTAGAAATTGGAGAATTATTCAAATATCGAAATATAGGATATATATTATTATATAAGGGTATGATTGTTTTATGCAAATGCCATCGAATTTCGGCTCAAAGTCAAGATATACAGATATAGGAGTGTCGAGGTTTTGAATTGATCTGAGAATGGAATATATATATATAAATTGGGAGTTGTAATGAGGGAGGGACCAAGGTATGAGGAGGCCTGATGTATTTCGCGTTAATTTCGCGGGAGATCGCGACGTTGCGCGAGTCTTCGAGCGGCCTCGCGCTCGCGCAATATTAATCGAATCTCTCTTTAGTGATTTAAGAGCGTGTCTCTCTCTTTCTTTCTTTCTTTATCTTTCTTTTCCTTCTTACTTCCTTCCTTCCTTCATTTTGGGAGTTGGGACCGTAATTTGGGTTGGGGTAATCTCTGTTTTTTAGTGATTTAAGAGCGTGTCTCTCTCTTTCTTTCTTTCTTTATCTTTCTTTTCCTTCTTCCTTCATTCCTTCATTCATTTTGGGAGTTAGGACCGTAATTTGGGTTGGGGGTAATGAGTTCTAGATTCTGAATTCTTTTTTCTTTTACTTTCCCTTCTTCTTCCTCCTTCTCCCAGCCCTTCACTAACGTCTCTCATTTTTGAATTAGAATTTAGATTCTTGGTATTTTGTATTTTGAAATCATTAATGTTGTTTGTATAGCTATTTTCTTTGTAATGGTTTGTTTTAAGTTTCATTCTTCATTCTTTTGTGTGTATGTGTGTATGTGTGTGTCCTCTCCCTTACACACACACACACACTCTCTCTCTCTCTCTCTCTCTATCTCTCTGTACACCACGCCGCCTCTTATCTCATTCATTCATTACGTCTGATCAAAGTTAACAAATTAACACAGCAAGGGGGAATGGGGGAGGGAGGAGGGGGTCTCTCTCTCTCTCTCTCTCTCTCTCTGTACACCACGCCGCCTCTTATCTCATTCATTCATTACGTCTGATCAAAGTTAACAAATTAACACAGCAAGGGGGGTGGGTCTCTCTCTCTCTCTCTCTCTCTCTCTCTCTCTCTCTCTCTCTCTCTCTCTCTCTCTCTCTCTCTCTCTCTCTCTCTCTCTCTCTCTCTCTCTCTCTCTCTCTCTCTCTCTCCCTCTCCAGAGCAGGGCCAGTTTTTAATCTTGCTCTCTCGTGTTGTTTGACTCAGATTTCTCATTTCCATCGGCCTGTATAAGTTAAGAGAGGCGACAGATTACTGCCCGCGTCTCAAAGTTTTAATTAGACACTCCTTGATTTATGATGCCTCCAAGTAAGGGGGAGAAAAAACGCGAAGGAAAAAAAAAAAATTTGGATCATATTAAAAAAAAAAATGGGTGGATCATGTAAGACGCAAAGTGGAAAGTTTGGTGTAGGCAATTATGATTAGTCATTTTGTAACCTGGTTACTGATTGGTGCTGTATTCTTACTCATTTTGTAACCTGGTTACTGATTGGTGCTGTCTTCTTACTCATTTTGTAACCTGGTTACTGATTGGTACTGTCTTCTTACTCATTTTGTAACCTGGTTACTGATTGGTGCTGTATTTTTTACTCATTTTGTAACCTGGTTACTGATTGGTGCTGTATTTTTTACTCATTTTGTAACCTGGTTACTGATTGGTGCTGTATTCTTACTCATTTTGTAACCTGGTTACTGATTGGTGCTGTAGATCTATTTAGATTAGGAATATAGAAGGATGCATTGGCTGTCCATCTATATAGATTAGGAATATAGAAGGATGCATTGGCTGTCCATCTATATAGATTAGGAATATAGAAGGATACTATGGCTGTAGATGTATTTAGATTAGGAATATAGAAGGACACTATGGCTGTAGATCTATTTAGATTAGGAATATAGAAGGACACTATGGCTGTAGATCTATTTAGATTAGGAATATAGAAGGACACTATGGCTGTAGATCTATTTAGATTAGGAATATAGAAGGATGCATTGGCTGTCCATCTATATAGATTAGGAATATAGAAGGACACTATGGCTGTAGATGTATTTAGATTAGGAATATAGAAGGACACTATGGCTGTAGATGTATTTAGATTAGGAATATAGAAGGATACAATGCCTGTCCATCTATATAGATTAGGAATATAGAAGGATACTATGGCTGTAGATCTATTTAGATTAGGAATATAGAAGGATACTATGGCTGTAGATCTATTTAGATTAGGAATATAGAAGGATGCATTGGCTGTCCATCTATATAGATTAGGAATATAGAAGGATGCATTGGCTGTCCATCTATATAGATTAGGAATATAGAAGGATGCATTGGCTGTCCATCTATATAGATTAGGAATATAGAAGGATGCATTGGCTGTCCATCTATATAGATTAGGAATATAGAAGGATGCATTGGCTGTCCATCTATATAGATTAGGAATATAGAAGGATGCATTGGCTGTCCATCTATATAGATTAGGAATATAGAAGGATAATGTAGCTGTCCATCTATATAGATTAGGAATATAGAAGGACACTATGGCTGTAGATCTATTTAGATTAGGAATATAGAAGGATGCATTGGCTGTCCATCTATATAGATTAGGAATATAGAAGGATACTATGGCTGTCCATCTATATAGATTAGGAATATAGAAGGATAATGTAGCTGTCCATCTATATAGATTAGGAATATAGAAGGATGCATTGCCTGTCCATCTATATAGATTAGGAATATAGAAGGATACTATGGCTGTCCATCTATATAGATTAGGAATATAGAAGGATACTATGGCTGTAGATCTATTTAGATTAGGAATATAGAAGGATAATGTAGCTGTCCATCTATATAGATTAGGAATATAGAAGGATACTATGGCTGTAGATGTATTTAGATTAGGAATATAGAAGGATACAATGCCTGTCCATCTATATAGATTAGGAATATAGAAGGATGCATTGCCTGTCCATCTATATAGATTAGGAATATAGAAGGATACAATGCCTGTCCATCTATATAGATTAGGAATATAGAAGGACACTATGGCTGTAGATCTATTTAGATTAGGAATATAGAAGGATGCATTGGCTGTCCATCTATATAGATTAGGAATATAGAAGGACACTATGGCTGTAGATCTATTTAGATTAGGAATATAGAAGGATGCATTGGCTGTCCATCTATATAGATTAGGAATATAGAAGGATACTATGGCTGTCCATCTATATAGATTAGGAATATAGAAGGATGCATTGCCTGTCCATCTATATAGATTAGGAATATAGAAGGATGCATTGGCTGTCCATCTATATAGATTAGGAATATAGAAGGATACTATGGCTGTAGATCTATTTAGATTAGGAATATAGAAGGATACAATGCCTGTCCATCTATATAGATTAGGAATATAGAAGGATAATGTAGCTGTCCATCTATATAGATTAGGAATATAGAAGGATGCATTGCCTGTCCATCTATATAGATTAGGAATATAGAAGGATACTATGGCTGTCCATCTATATAGATTAGGAATATAGAAGGATACTATGGCTGTCCATCTATATAGATTAGGAATATAGAAGGATACTATGGCTGTAGATCTATTTAGATTAGGAATATAGAAGGATACTATGGCTGTCCATCTATATAGATTAGGAATATAGAAGGATAATGTAGCTGTCCATCTATATAGATTAGGAATATAGAAGGATACTATGGCTGTAGATGTATTTAGATTAGGAATATAGAAGGATACAATGCCTGTCCATCTATATAGATTAGGAATATAGAAGGATACTATGGCTGTAGATCTATTTAGATTAGGAATATAGAAGGATACAATGCCTGTCCATCTATATAGATTAGGAATATAGAAGGATACTATGGCTGTAGATGTATTTAGATTAGGAATATAGAAGGATAATGTAGCTGTCCATCTATATAGATTAGGAATATAGAAGGATACTATGGCTGTAGATCTATTTAGATTAGGAATATAGAAGGATGCATTGGCTGTCCATCTATATAGATTAGGAATATAGAAGGACACTATGGCTGTAGATCTATTTAGATTAGGAATATAGAAGGACACTATGGCTGTAGATGTATTTAGATTAGGAATATAGAAGGATAATGTAGCTGTCCATCTATATAGATTAGGAATATAGAAGGACACTATGGCTGTAGATCTATTTAGATTAGGAATATAGAAGGATGCATTGGCTGTCCATCTATATAGATTAGGAATATAGAAGGATACTATGGCTGTAGATGTATTTAGATTAGGAATATAGAAGGACACTATGGCTGTAGATCTATTTAGATTAGGAATATAGAAGGATACTATGGCTGTCCATCTATATAGATTAGGAATATAGAAGGATACAATGCCTGTCCATCTATATAGATTAGGAATATAGAAGGATACTATGGCTGTAGATGTATTTAGATTAGGAATATAGAAGGATACAATGCCTGTCCATCTATATAGATTAGGAATATAGAAGGACACTATGGCTGTAGATGTATTTAGATTAGGAATATAGAAGGATGCATTGCCTGTCCATCTATATAGATTAGGAATATAGAAGGATAATGTAGCTGTCCATCTATGTAAATGAGGAATATAGAAGGATGCATTGGCTGTCCATCTATATAGATTAGGAATATAGAAGGATACTATGGCTGTAGATCTATTTAGATTAGGAATATAGAAGGATACTATGGCTGTCCATCTATATAGATTAGGAATATAGAAGGATAATGCCTGTCCATCTATATAGATTAGGAATATAGAAGGATACTATGGCTGTCCATCTATATAGATTAGGAATATAGAAGGATGCAATGGCTGTCCATCTATATAGATTAGGAATATAGAAGGATACAATGCCTGTCCATCTATATAGATTAGGAATATAGAAGGATACTATGGCTGTAGATCTATTTAGATTAGGAATATGGAAGGATACAGTCCCTGTCCATCTATATAGATTAGGAATATAGAAGGATGCATTGGCTGTCCATCTATATAGATTAGGAATATAGAAGGACACTATGGCTGTAGATGTATTTAGATTAGGAATATAGAAGGATACTATGGCTGTCCATCTATATAGATTAGGAATATAGAAGGACACTATGGCTGTAGATGTATTTAGATTAGGAATATAGAAGGATACTATGGCTGTCCATCTATATAGATTAGGAATATAGAAGGATGCATTGCCTGTCCATCTATATAGATTAGGAATATAGAAGGATGCATTGGCTGTCCATCTGTATAAATTAGGAATATAGAAGGATAATGTAGCTGTCCATCTATATAGATTAGGAATATAGAAGGAATCTATAGCTGTTGCCTGGTTTTCCTTTGTACACTTCCCAGTCTTACTGTACATCACCTCATGTACACCTCATGTACACCTCATGTAAGTTCACGGTGTGTGACGCTGTTCAGTGACACTTAACCGCACTTACGGACTTCATTAAGTATAAGTGATTTTAAAGTAACTCGTTTTAAATATTGATCCACCTCTATCTATTATGACCCACTAAACCTGTATATAGCATCTATAACAATACACACTCACACACACAACACAGGTGTTGTTTGTTATATCATAACCCCAGGTTATGAAAATGACTAAGGCTATACCTTTAAAAAGAAATCTAGTTTAATTCAGGTTTCCAATCTGGGTTTAACCAGCAGTAAATCTTCAAATGTCGAGGTAATGTGTGGCCATGCACGTCTGTCTTAAACCCATCCTACCCCACCACCTCCATGAAACTGTGGCCTCTAATTATTTCCATATTCTGCTTGCTTGTATTACCGCTTGTGATGAGCCACGTTACCCATGCTCTATGTCCAAAAGATTATCTTCCTTTTTTTTTTACGTTTTCTTTTGTTATGGTTGGTGTGGACCACCATGTTTACTATCTTGGTTCGAAATGGAGGGTGGGATATGGATGCTTTGAAAGGCTGGATGTGTATGGGTTAATCTCTTATGTACATAAGTTAATACATATTTTCAACCTGTTGTGTACCATTAGGCAGTACCTGGATGTAAGTGTAACTTGAGTATACGTGAGATAAAGTATACAAATCCCAAGTTTACTTTGTGTTTTGGTTTATGTATTGCTGAGATATCTTCGTACTTAACTTTAACTGTACCTGTACATTAGTGTACCTAGCCTGTAGTGTACCTTAGTGTAAGTGTATCTGCACCGTACCGAACCAAGCTTCCATGTGTATTCTAGTGTACCAAGCTTCTAGTCTGCCTTTACCCCATTGTACCAATTGTACCTTAGTGTACCAAGCTTCCAATGTCCCTTTACCCCATCGTACCAAGTGTTACAGGCTTCCAATGTACCTGTACTCCATCGTACCAAGTGTACCTGAGTGTACCAAGCTTCCAGTGTACCTGTACCCCATCATACCAAGTGTACCAAACTTCCAGTGTACCTGTACCCCATCATACCAAGTGTACCTTAGTGTACCAAGCTTCCAGTGTACCTGTACCCCATCATACCAAGTGTACCAAGCTTCCAATGTACCTTTACCCCATCGTACCATGTGTACCAAACTTCCAGTGTACCTTTACCCCATCATACCAAGTGTACCCAACTTCCAGTGTACCTTTACCCCCATCGTACCAAGTGTACCCCTACTGTGCCTAGCGACAGGTGTGATACGATCCCGGCGCACCTGTCGAACGGTGTACCGTCTACGGGGTGGGGTTGAGGGTGTGGGAGAGAGAGAGAGAGAGAGGTGGAGGTGGTGGCTATTAAAACCACACTCAGTATGACACTGGTGATTACCTCTGGCCATATCCTTAACCACAGGAGGCTAACGCATCACCTGAGCTTATTTTCCCATTTCAACACAACTCCATCCTACTCTGTTGTTGTTGTTGTTGTTGTTGTTATTTTTTTTCCCGCAACATTTCGCTCACGTGTGAAATTTGATTACGTCCACTGCTTTCGCAGGGATTATGTTACATACTTTATTCATTTTTTCTTGTGTGTGTGTGTGGATGGAGTCATTTGTATTAATGATGATTTGCCCAGGGAAAGGTTATTATGTGACGTAGATTTAAAGGGGGGGATGGGGTTGTTAAGGACTTGTTTGGATGTGAGTTTATATTCTTGGAAAGCGTTTCAATGCGTGGTGTATGTCTTTGGCAGCGCCGCTCGGACCGAGCGAAGGTTTGAGGACGTGAATGCTGCTTTATGAACGTCGTTAAAATACCAGCGTCATTAACAAGTTGATGGATGTGCCATGTAAATGACTTCGATGTTTCCACCATTTTTCGGACAGGTAATGACAATACGCTAAATCAAGTAATGAACGATCGCTAATGGGGTGTTTTTTTTTTTTCTCTTTTTATCTCGTGTGTTTTTCGTGTGTAATGGACGCGTGTGTCGGCATTAATCAATAGCAGATGTTTGGCTCGTCTTCACTCGCGTTTAATTAGGTTTAAATGACATACATTTCCCCTAAATGCTGAAGCTGAAGCTTTTTTCGCGTTCGAAACCGAGTTTGCTAACAGGTCACTGTGGGCAGTTAAGCGTTCTTCGTCTTCCCACACACACACCCGCCATCATCTCTCGTAGACGACCCGCAGTTGGGGACTGTAATTAGCCCCCGATGTCCGCTATTCCACATACGTAAATGTATAAGTCATGGAGAACGCATATATTATATATAGGTTTCTTGGTACGGTAGAGCGGTGGGGGGGTTTTGTAATGGGGTGAACGATTTGTCTAACCGTTCGTCCGTTCTCTGTTGTAAACGAGAGATGGGAAAGAAAAATGGGAGGTGTGTGTGTGTGTGTGTGTTGTCCTTGTCCGTCCAGTGACTTGGGTGTATTACAGTGTTGCTCAAGCCTACAGGTGTACAAGGATTGATTTAGGACACCACACACACACACACTCACCCACCCACACACACACACACACACACACAGCGTCACCTGTACGAAAATTCACATGTTTCCATGTACTTGGCAAGCGAGTGACATGCCACGTGTGTAGGGAGGATGTGGTGTAGAGTGGTAGATAGTCTACAGTTTGATGGGGTAGTTAAGTAGTTACTGTGTTAGGGATAAGGTGGTAGTTAGTGTGGGTTGGAAGATGGTGTGTTGAGGTTTACCAAGATGGCTGACCGGTTGAGTTATGGGTCGTAAACACCTGTTGGTATGTTTGATGGCTCGTTAGCTAATTGGCTAGGTAGCCAATTTGGTTGTTTAGCCGCGCGGTAGACTGGCTGGATGTAGTTAGATGTCTAAATGACCCTGTAGTGGATTGGTTAGCTAGTAGGCCCACTAGGTGATTCGATGGTTGGATGACTGGATGGGTATTTGGCTGCCCTTGGGTTGTTGGTTGGATGGTTGTGTACAGTTGGTTGGCTTCCACTGGCTAGATGGCGTGTGGTTTCCTGTCCCCTGTGGCTGTTAGGACCGGTTAGATGTCCTCTTTCTTTTGTTTGTTTTTCCCAAATCGTTAAAAGAATATTCCATGTAAACTTTTTTCTTCACAGTCCGTTTTCATATATATATATATATATATATATATATATATATATATATATATATATATATATATATATATATATATATGTTCCTATGAGTCCGCGGGGAAAATGAAACACGATAAGTTCCCAAGTGCACTTTCGTGTGATAATCACATCGTCAGGGGAGATACAATGAAAGAAATAAAAAGCAGTTGATATGCAACGAAGAGACGATGCTAGGACGCCATTTGGTAAACAATTGATTGTTTAGACATTATGATATATACCTCTTAAAGTGTGGAATTATCAGACGTGGAATTATCTGACAATTCTTCCCTCTTATAAACATAAAAACGATCATTATCAATTATCGTTTTATATTGTGGATATAAAGAATTATTCATTGACAACCAGTGCTTTAATGGTGAAAAACCTAGTTTGTGGTTTAATGGCGAAAAACCTGGTTTTGTGGTCATAAAACAAGTGGCCTTTGTTATTGTTTTAAAGTCACGTTTGGCGAGATGCTTTGACAATAGTCATTTGAAAGCGAGTTAATTGTTTGTATTCGGTAATTTGAAGGAGCTTCCATTATTGCTTTTGGAGCGCGGATGATAAATTGTATTATGATGGGGATGATGTGTGGTATCATACGTTTAACCTCTTTTCTTGGAGCCAGTTTGATAAAGTTTGATGATGATGATATATGCAGGTCGTGTTATCATTCGCTCGGCCTTTTATCATCTTCGAGCCAGTATGATAAAGTATGGTGGTTATTCATCATTGTGGCCATATTCATAATCGTAGTGGTATTATTATTCATCGTGGTCGTATTCATCATCATAGTGGCCATATTCATCATCGTAGTGGCCATATTCATTATCATAGTGGCCATATTCATCATCATAGTGGCCATATTCATCATCATAGTGGCCATATTCATCATCATAGTGGCCATATTCATCATTATAGTAGCCATATTCATCATCACAGTGGCCTTATTCATCATCATAGTGGCCATATTCATCATTATAGTAGCCATATTCATCATCACAGTGGCCATATTCATCATCATAGTGGCCATATTCATCATTATAGTAGCCATATTCATCGTAGTGGCCATATTCATCATCATAGTGGCCATATTCATCATCATAGTGGCCATATTCATCATCATAGTGGCCATATTCATCATCATAGTGGCCATATTCATCATCATAGTGGCCATATTCATCATCATAGTGGCCATATTCATCATTATAGTAGCCATATTCATCGTAGTGGCCATATTCATCATCATAGTGGCCATATTCATCATCATAGTGGCCATATTCATCATCATAGTGGCCATATTCATCATCATAGTGGCCATATTCATCATTATAGTAGCCATATTCATCGTAGTGGCCATATTCATCATCATAGTGGCCATATTCATCATTATAGTAGCCATATTCATCGTAGTGGCCATATTCATCATCATAGTGGCCATTATTCATCATCGCAGTAGCCATATTCATCATCGTAGTGGCCATATTCATCATCATAGTGGCCATATTCATCATCATAGTGGCCATATTCATCATTATAGTGGCCATATTCATCATCGTAGTGGCCATATTCATCACAGTGGCCATATTCATCATCATAGTGGCCATATTCATCATCATAGTGGCCATATTCATCATCATAGTGGCCATATTCATCATCATAGTGGCCATATTCATCATCATAGTGGCCATATTCATCATCGTAGTGGCCATATTCATCATCGCAGTGGCCATATTCATCATCGTAGAGGTATTCATCATGGCCATTATTCATCATCTTAGTGGTTACTCATCATCATCATGGCCCATATTCATCATGCTATTGGTTGTATTCATCGCCTCAGTCATCACCACCACACAACACAAGGTGAATACAATTATGAGTTTTGTGCGTTTAAATTTTTTTTTCTTTTTTTTTTCCCCTCTCGTCCAAACTTTTAATAAATCATAATGAAATCCTTCACCTGTAAATACCATTTACGATACACGTACTTGACACTCCAGTATCAGATTCGTAATTTATCCGGACACACACACACACACACACACACACATATATATATATATATATATATATATATATATATATATTATCCCTGGGGATAGGGGAGAAAGAATACTTCCCACGTATTCCCTGCGTGTCGTGGAAGGCGACTAAAAGGGAAGGGAGCGGGGGGCTGGAAATCCTCCCCTCTCAATTTTTTTTTAATTTTCCAAAAGAAGGAACAGAGAAGGGGGCCAGGTGAGGATATTCCCTCAATGGCCCAGTTCTCTGTTCTTAACGCTACCTCGCTAACGCGGGAAATGGCGAATAGTTTGAAAAAAAAAAAAAAAAATATATATATATATATATATATATATATATATATATATATATATATATATATATATATATATATATATATATTCCTGTGAGTCCACGGGGAAAATGAAATACGAAAAGTTCCCAAGTGCACTTTCGTGTAATAATCACATCATAACGGGAGACACAAGAGAGAGATATAACAGTCAGTTGATATATATCGAAGAGACGAAGCTAGGACGCCATTTGGTAAACATGTGATTGTCCAATATATATATATATATATATATATATATATATATATATATATATATATATATATATATATATATATATATGTATGTATATATATATATATATATATATATATATATATATATATATATATATATATATATATATATATATATATATACTGCTTTGCGTGGAATATCTTACAATCGACTTGTGCGTTGGATGAACAAGCGGTGTGGGTTGTGGGAGGAAGAATGTGGGATGTAGGGTTTAAAGGGTCTGGATGAAACGTTTCTGTCTGTGCCAGCGTTTAAATCAACGCCGAGACTAACTTTTATTTCAACGCCGAGGCCGGTTTTGATGTCAGCGTCGAGGCCACTCGTTTATATCAACGCCCGGGGTTGGCTATATTTGCGTCCGGACGCGCCCTTAAGTCGTCGAGTTTAAAACAGAACTCC
>NC_092249.1:3384113-3439113 GCF_036320965.1 Panulirus ornatus
TTTCTTTATGATTTTCTGAACTGTGTTTTACCTTATTGTGTATTCTAGTATTGCCCTGCAGTAAGTTTTTGAACTTTATTTTTTTCTTTATTCCATGGCAATCATATTGAACTTTTATAGAAGTTTGATTTCATATTATTTTTGTGATGTGGGATTTGAACGTTTTTATTGTGTGAAATTATGAACTTAATGAAGTACTTCAGTTCTGGTACATATTGAACTTCTGTACTGCTTGGTGGAGTGAACTTTTGTACGTGTTGAACTTTATGATGACAAATTGAACTTCTGTACTGCTTGGTGGAGTGAACTTTTGTGCGTGTTGAACTTGGTGATGACATATTGAACTTCTGTACTGCTTGGTGGAGAGAACTTTTGTACGTGTTGAACTTGACATATTGAACTTATGTTCTGCTTGGTGAACTGAACTCGAACACGATATACTGAACTTGCGTACCTTCTCATGAAATGAACTTTTGTGAGTGGTTGAACTTGCCAATTCTCTCCTTGGATGGTATCTGTATTGTTTGTTTGTTTGTTTTGTTTGTTTTATCGATGTACATTTCATATTATTAGACAAATTGGTTGAGGTTTACATGTCATGAACGTAAAATATAAATCAGATTAGAATAAGCTTACACACACACACACACACACACACACACTACACACACACACACACTACACACACACTACACACACACACACTACACACACACACACACACACACACACACACACACACACACACACACACACACACATACTACACGACACACACACACACATACACATACTACACGACACACACACACACACACACACACACACACACACACACACAGACACACTACACACACACACACACACATACTACACACTACACACACACACACACACACACACACACATACTACACACCACACACACACACACACACACACACACTACACACACACACTACACACACACACACTACACACACACACACTACACACACACACACACAGACACACTACACACACACACACACACTACACACACACACACACACACACTACACACACACACACTACACACACACACACACTACACACACACACACACACACACACACACACACACAACACACACACACACACACACATACTGTCACTTCGCGTGAAGCAACACTACTGGGGACCAGTGTGTCGTGTTTTAAGACACTTAGCGACGCGTTCTAAATGCAATTTCGACATTGGAATCCTGACACCACAGGAGGGTGGGGGAGGGGAGGGGGGGGGGGTAGGGTGGTGGGGGGGTAGGGGGGGGGTTGTTCATGGAAGCCATTCTTTGATCATGAGGATAAAACCTTGCCACAGGCAGGCAACACTGATTTTCTGTGCCCAGCCACGACCTCTTGTGGTACAGACCAGGTGGGGGGGGGAGCTAGTAGTGGTGGTGTGGGTAATTCACCACACTGGGTGTGTGTGTGTGTGTGTGTGTGTGTGGTGTGTAGTGTGTGTGTGTGTGTGTGTGTGTGTGTGTGTGTGTGTGTGTGTGTGTGTGTGTGTGTGTGTGTGTCGTGTAGTATGTGTATGTGTGTGTGTGTAGTGTGTGTGTGTGTGTGTGTGTGTGTGTCGTGTAGTATGTGTATGTGTGTGTGTGTAGTGTGTGTGTGTGTGTGTGTGTGTGTGTGTGTATGGCCAGCCACCTCTAGAGCTGGGGGGGGGGACCTGATTAGGAGTAGTTAAAACTCGTACTATCCAATCAGGAATGGGTTGGATGTGTTTACGTCGTGGTTTGTGTTCTGTCGTGTTTTGATGCGTGTTAGGACCTGACTCCGTCATTGTGGTGTGGGTCATGCGATGAAAATGGAATCGTACGACCATTTTTTCTTTGGTATCAAAAGATATGAGGTAACAGTTGTTTTTTATTCTATTACAATCTCTGGTTTTCATAATTGGCCTGTCCCTAAGAAGCGTAGAAGTACGACCCTTGAGAACATACGACCCTTGAGTGTACTAGGGTACGACCCTTGAGAACATACGACCCTTGAGTGTACTAGGGTACGACCCTTGAGAACACGAGGGTACGACCCTTGGACCTGATGACCTGGATTTTGACCTGACTTAAGGCTAAGACCAGGTTGTAACAGCCACAGGTCGTACCACCCACAAGTCGTGAAGAAATATATATATATATATATATATATATATATATATATATATATATATATATATATATATATATATATATATAACCTCACACTATAATTTCGAAAAAAAATATGATTTTACCTTTAGTTTTCGAATAATTCAGCCAAATTGCTTGTTAATTTGTCAGTTGAGAGAGAGAGAGAGAGAGAGAGAGAGAGAGAGAGAGAGAGAGAGAGAGAGAGAGAGAGAGAGAATATGGAGGGAGGTTGACGCAAGCTCTGACAGTGTACGCACAGATGTAAATACAAATGAACCGGGAATGTTGGAGTCGAAATTCAGACGTCCTGTGAAAGCAGGAGAGAGACAGATATAATAAAGAGAGAGAGAGAGAGAGAGAGAGAGAGAGTCATGTCAGAATACATATAATGCGAAGAGATGATTTTAGAATGAATATAGGTTGTGGGTAGTACAGATAGCTTCATGTGTCCCCCCCTGGTTTATATAAGCGAACCAGGGACAGTATTATTATATTTAGATATCTCGTATGTAAAGCGACGATTTCAGTTGGGAACCTGAAGTCAAAGAAAACAAGAGGGACTGAAGTTTTGATAATGTGTTTAGTGTTGCTGCGGGGGAAAAAGGGGGGGTTGGGTCTCACACCTTTGGCTTCATGTTGTGACATTATATTTCAAGTGTTGTTATTTATTATTGTCATAATGATGATAATACAACCCCCCAGAACCTCTTTTATCGGGCCTCCTGTTGTTTTTTTCAAGCACTCCGCTCAGGAGCTGGGAAATGTTGGATTCCTTTACCCCAAGGGGACCACTTAGGCACCATTCCATACATTGACAATGATGCATCCTCGCCGAAGGTGAACCTTCCGCCCTTGTTGCAACCACTTGGAGGCGCAGTCCGGTAACACCTATTAGAATCATAGGGACTGATTTCGCATGATTCAAAATAAGCTTTCGTTCAATAGTTTTGCTATTAATGGTCTTCATATGTCAGTGAAAGTATATTGGGCATTCACGCTAGATCTAAATTACACGCTCGTATGCAAATGTGTCATTATCTATTTTATGTTCAGATATAGAGAGGTTTATTATGCAATAGATATTGGATAATTAAACTTGGTGGTTGGTACGGAAACTGTGTTGGCTGAGGTCAATGTTCCATCTTAGTTATCTTCTGAGGTCGAAAGCACGGGTTCGAGTCCTGATTGAGTGAGTTGGTCCACGGTCAACCCTAGCTGTTCATCCACCCTTTCCCTCCCAGGGGTTGGTCGATGAATTGGGTACCTGGCTGAGGTATCGTAGTGTTCTAAGTGGAAGGTACCATACACTTCGTCATTTTTGGTACCCCTATCGCGGGGTATCAATACATGTAGGTATTGGCATGTACACGTCGGTATTGTAGTGCGTGCGATACATGTGGGTATTGTAACCCCCCATTGGCAATTAGACGATACCAGTCTGTGTAGATTAAACGCACATAACCTGTGTACAAAAAAAAAGAAAGCACACATGTATGGTAACACACACACACGTACACGCGTAGATTGTTCGCCAAATAGACATCTCTGAGTTACCTCGTCTCACCCTCGTAGAAGTCGACATTTACCCCCTCCTGCCTCGTCCTCGAGTTGAGAGAGAGAGAGAGAGAGAGAGAGAGAGAGAGAGAGAGAGAGAGAGAGAGAGAGAGGACCCGCACCACACACTCCCTCGAGTAAGATACTCGAGAGAGAGAGAATATGTGTCTTTCGTAGTCGCGTCGACTATGAGGGAGGAGGTGATGACGGAAGGCGTCATATATGTGTATATATGATGACCAGAGAGTTCTTTGTCTTTGTCCTCTCTCTCTCTCTCTCTCTCTCTCTCTCTCTCTCTCTCTCTCTCTCTCTCTCTCTCTCTCTCTATTATCATTAGTCTTAGACTTGCGATTAGACTGTGTTGTTGTTGTTTTTGTTGTTTGTTGTGTGTGGTGGGAGGCGATGGTCGACGTCAATCTATTCCAGTGGGATTTGGTTATGAGTTGTAAATTGAAAACATTCCAGACGGTGTGTGTGTGTGTGTGTGTGTGTGTGTGTGTGTGGTTATGAGAGTCTTTCCTTCATTTTGAGGATATTTAACAACGTTTGGTTGGTTATAAAGTGGTTGTTAGTGGTTGTGCTGCTGGTGGGGTTTTATCAAGGTATTGAAGACGCCTGTGTTTGGTTATGAGTTCTTCCTATGTGTCTTTGAAGATATTCAAGACACGGTGTGTTTCGATTGTCTCTGATCCGTATTTTGAGTATTGAGATATCTATTGTGAGTTGTGGGGTAGCTTATGATATCTTATGGGTCTTGTCTGTCATGGGTTATCGTATGATATGTTGTTCTTATCTGTTGTGGATTATCTATGATATCATATGGTTCTTATCTGTCATGGATTATCTTATGATATCATATGGTTCTTATCTGTCTTGGATTATCTTATGATATCATATGGTTCTTATCTGTCATGGATTATCTTATGACATCATATGGTTCTTATCTGTCTTGGATTATCTTATGATATCATATGGTTCTTGTATGTCTTGGATTATCTTATGATATCATGTGGTTCTTATCTGTCATGGATTATCTTATGATATCATATGGTTCTGATCTGTTGTGGATTAGCCATTGCTATCTTTTATTATCCATTGTGTAAGTCTTTCTGATGCCTTGTTCTTCCCTGATAGAGAATGACTTGTGAAATGTTCTCAATGTCATTTCTTAAACATTTTTCTTTTACTCCAAGTATCACTAACTCATTTCTGGCTCGTCATGTTTCTGCTTGTGCTTGTTCCTTGTTTGTTCTTGCCTCCTGGAACCTCCTCGAGGTGTAGCACACATCAATTACAATGGTTTTTTTTTTTCTCGTGTGAGTTAACTTTGCTTTCGTGTCCTATGCTTAAAAAGTCCCTCTTCTTGTGGTTGCCTGTATTGGCCATTTACATCCCTCAACCTGTGGACTACCGCGTCACACTTGATTATGTCTATAAGTCCGTGTGTTCTTCGGTGTTCTGTGTTGCTTGTCTGTGTTCTGTGGCTGCATGAACTGGGCAGTTTCATTTGTCTTGCTCAGTGGGGGTGTTCATTCCCGCTGCGCTCTCTGTGGTGCTGGGAAACGTCCGATTTCGTCCTTGACTGTATTAGTTGTATTAGACTTCTTGTAGTGTAGTTCTTGCTGTATTTTATTCCCTCGTAGGACTGTCTTGTTATTTCAGCTGTATTGTTCTTTGCCCTGTCGCCTGCTGCTTCCGTCTCTTTACGTGTTTGTAGACCAGGGAACGTCTCGTGGAGACCTGGTGGATCAGCTAGGGTATGCATGTGTATTTGCAGGATGTGTGTATAGGTATACACATTATGGTCTTGAAACTCTTGTTCGTTTGTTTTTCTGTGAGTGTTTTTACTATCTTGTGTATGATGCGTGTGTGTGTGTATGCTTGTGTTTGTGTATATGTGAACTCCACTGAGTTAAAGGGTTGTGTGTTTATATTGTGCAAGTGCATGTTGATGTGTGTTTTTTATTCCCTTGTGTGTTTATAGATGAATATGTTCGTGTCTGTTGCTGCAAGTCTGTATGTATGGTGTGTGTGTGTGTGTGTGTGTGTGTGTGTGTGTGTGTGTGAAAAGTTATTCTAAAGATACGAACACAGAAAAGCTAGCCAGATATCATAGTAAGAATCAAGCAACGACTTTGTCAGAAGAGATATGGAGAATGACTTTTACAGATATCTCGTACAGACAGTATACAGAACTTGCACAAGTTCGAATGGCAGTAGAGAAAGGTCTAATGATGGGCCAAGTATAGAACTCCCTCACCATATAGAACTAATAGACTTAACTCATAGAGTCAGACATCACAGATAGATTTGGTGCTGGAGAATCTATCCACAAGGCACATCGATAGAAACAGTATCGACAAGTATTTGCTAATAGGAATTATAGGGATATATATATATATATATAAATTTTTATATAGGGATGTATATTTGTTATATATATTGTTCCTGTCATTATAGAAAGCTGTTTAGCCTGTACTAGGAAGTCACCAGTGTTCACATTCATATGTATTTACGTTGCAATCGGAGGCAGTACATTGTGAATATCATTCGTGGCTATTTTGGTGGCTATTTTGGTGGCTATTTTGGTGGCTATTTTTGTGGCTATTTTTGGTCCAGTGGTTCCCACCGTCTCTTGTTATATACATCCTTCGCTTCCGGTTTGACCACAAAATTATTTTTCCTTTTTTTTCCCCGTTCGTCGTCGAAATTTGAACGACGTTTTGTTCTGTCGTGTTGATGTGCTTGTAACGACGAGTCGATGTGATTTGAGGTTCAGTGTGTATGGCAAGAGTGATTATATAATACAAGTTTTATTGACTGAAGTTGTTACAGAGGAATTTATTGAGACTCTGAACTAATGCAAGAACTATGTATGTGTCTGTGTGTGTGTGTGTGTCTGTCTGTTTGAGTGTGTGTGTGTGTGTGTGTGTGTGTGTGTGTGTGTGTCTGTATGTTTTTTCCCCCAGAGCATGAGTAGAAATATGAAACAGGATATCTAGACCATATTTACGCCGGACAAAATCAATGACTATCGGACGAAATTATAGCCAATGTGAGTCAAGGACAGATATAATTGGATAATGAGGATAAATACGAAATAATAAAGTTCGGTGTCGGTAACGAGCAGGTGCTGCGCCCTGGTGGCTGGTTGTTAGAACTGTTGCAACAAAAGGAATCCGACCCTGTCATAAGGAAGGTGGTTTCGGTTTCCCACTGGAAAGGCAAGGGTGATTCAAGAGGCTTGCCTGAAACTCCCTGCAGAAAGACAATAATATCCCTTTATGCCTCCAGGCCCGATGGATCAATCTGCTTCGTCAGGGAGAAGGCATTTGAACGTTTCGAAATGGCCTTTTTAGTGACGAAAGCATTTCGAATGCCACCGTAAACGTAAACAATAGATGGTTCAGGCGTGAAATCCCTCAAGTCCCTGAGAAAGAATACTTCCCACGTATTCCCTGCGCGTCGTAGAAGGCGACTCAAAGGGGAGGGAGCTGGGGGCTGGAAATCCTCCCCCCTCTCGTTTTCAGTTTTCCAAAAGAAGGAACAGAGAAGGGGGCCAAGTGAGGATATTCCCTCAAAGGCTGAGTCCCCTTGTTCTTAACGCGACCTCGCTGACGTGGGACATGGCGAATAGTATGGACAAAAAAAAAATAATATATATACATATATACATAGCAGTATAGCGAGGCAAGCTATGTGTACTATATAATACTGCACGTCATTAATCCCCAGTGATCAACCCTTAGATGGGTTCTCCCGCTCCCCCCTCCCTCCCCCCCTCTCTCTGCATCTTGCTACACAGGAAATATGCACCGTTGGTTAAGAAAAATACGGCCAGCCATAAATCAAAGGAAATCTAACCCAGGGAAGAGGTTGTGATTAAGAACAAGGCACTCGCTCACTCCCTCACTCACTCACTCACTCACTCACTCACACATCATACGAGTGCTTCTTAACCCATCCAGAAACAACTCCTCTTCTTCCCTCCCCTTCCTCCTCCCCTTTCCCCCTTCTTCCCCTCTCCTGTTAGTGTCATAGATCCCCTTCTTCCCCTCTCCCTCACACCACACCACCACACCAATACCACACCCGACCACCCTCCTGTACGGCCGGATGTGATGTGAGCTTGTCATTTTATCACTGACTGTTTGTGTCCAAAGACACTCGACGAGAGAGTAATTAGCTATGTCAGTATTCTTAGTTACCTTCAGATGAAGTTATGTGGAGTGAGTACATTTGAGACTCGAGTATAATTAAGTAATTGTAATTTTACGAAATTGATCTCAAAACCTTTCAACACAGGTTAGTGTTCGATTGTGTTGTGAGGGCGTTACACGATGCGAAGTGTAGTAAGTGTTGTTGGAAGATATAGAGAAGGTTGTAGCTGAAGTCTGGGATGTTGTTGGTGAAGGTGGGAAGTCATGCAGCTGGCTGTAAGCGTAGATGTTGTAGGAGGGGATGAGGTTTGAAGGGATATAAAGAACTCTAGGCATCATACTGTTGTCAAAAATAAAGGTTATTGCAGTTGTAAATAGAAGGTGCCTCTGGTTGTATTTATACCTTCAAAACATATTTAGTCTAGTTTTATTCCTATATATATTTTTTTTCGATCCATCTGGGAGCTTATTTTGGTCTCTGTTAACCGAAGGGAATCGAACCCGTTACTCTAAAACTGGTAAAACATATGAACGGAAGTTCTTGCATCCCAGACCTTCAAGTGTTGTTGATTCTCAAGGGTGGAGGAAGGGGATCAGAAACGTACTTGAACCATCCTGACGAGATAAAAAGCTCCCCAAACGCAAACCCAATTACAGGGGCTTTTACAGAGCATTTCCCATTGTTTCCTGTTATCACAGACGGCTGGCATAATCAAGTGTAAACACGGGGAAGGGGTGGGTGGGTGAGGGCGGGTGACCGATGGTAAGTAAGTGTCTGTCGGTGATGAAGTGTGTGTGTGTGTGTGAGAGAGAGAGAGAGAGAGAGAGAGAGAGAGAGAGAGAGAGAGAGAGAGAGAGAGAGAGAGAGGACCAAATAGTGATCTTCCTGTGTGTGTGTGTGTGTGTGTCTGTGTGTGGTGATGTAAAATGGACGGTTCTCTAGATCTTATCAAACGCATCATTTACGGAAATAAATCATCCTGTCTCGTGTTATCTGAAGATGATGATGTACTGGTGGGAGTAATGAGAGGCAGCTTGATCGATTATATTGTGAGGGAATGTTCGCTGAGGGATGACCATCCAACGCACAGTAGTGGGGAGTGATTATATATATCTGTGTGGTTTTAGAGTCATACTTCTTGGGGGTGCATTTCTTTAAACCTTATTTTCACTTCTGTATCACTTGGATATATATATATATATATATATATATATATATATATATATATATATATATATATATATATATATATATATATATATATATATATATATTATTCATTTATTAGACTTTGTTGCTGTCTCTCGCGTTAGCGAGGTAGCGCAAGGAAACATACGAAAGAATGGCCCAACTCACCCACATACACATGTATATACATACACGTCCACACACGCACATATACATACCTATACATCTGAACGTATATATACACACACACAGACATATACATATACACACATGTATATAATTCATACTGTCTGCCCTTATTCATTCCCGTTTGTGTGTATATATATATATATATATATATATATATATATATATATATATATATATATATATATATATATATAGACACACCAGCATCTCATAAGTTACTTCGAACATTTCGGAAAGTCTCTTTTGCAAATGGTTGTTGGAACGGCAGTAGGATCAAGGAGCGAACACACGTTCCCCTTTTGCTCCTAGTGTAGGGCGATGGTCTGGGGTGGGGGGAACGGATGTCGCCTGGCTGGTCCTCTGGGAGAAAGAGACGCCATGGAAGGCTGTAGAGAGAGAGAGAGAGAGAGAGAGAGAGAGAGAGAGAGAGAGAGAGAGAGAGAGAGAGAGAGAGAGAGAGACCGGATGACTCCCACGTCACCCGTTGAAGAGAGGAAAAGGAGGGTGTGGGAGGGTGGTTGATGTAGGGAGAAGGGTGTATGAAGGGTCCTACATATCCTTGTGGGACGTCCTGGTGTGGGAGGGAGGGAGGAGTGGAGATCCTTCGTGTTGGATTACTTCCCACTCCTCTTCAGTAGCGCCCACGTCCTTGCATCTATCCATTCCCCCCAACCCCACTTCCGGGTCTTCTGCGTTCTGTTTATCCTGTGTTATGGACACGTTCTACCCCCCCCCCCTCTCTCTCTCTCTCTCTCTCTCTCTCTTATATATATATATATATATATATATATATATCTATCTATCTATCTTGTTTTTTTTAAAAAGTCTGTACGACTCGATGCCACTTCGAGTTTTGTTTTTTTCTAAGATCAAAACTGATACAGAAGCAGGTTAGGGAGAAAACGGGAGGTGTGTGTGTGTGTGTGTGTGTTTGTGTGTGTGTGTGTGTGTTTGAGTGGAGGTGATCGTGGTCAATTCAGCGAGCAGACGCCTTTGTCTGCCTCCCTTCCCATGTGCTGAGCCCGGCCTGCCTCAAGGAGACATCATTGTTCCCTCATTCATTTATTGCACCCTCAGCGACCTCCAAAATAAAGAACTTAAAATAAAAGGTTCGTTGAGTGATTAACGATTTTTCGACCCTCAAGCGAAGCTTCTGTCTTTTTTTGTTTTTCATCAAAAAAAAAAGACTTAGGAGATGT
Organism: Panulirus ornatus; assembly: GCF_036320965.1. Lineage (NCBI taxonomy): Eukaryota > Metazoa > Arthropoda > Malacostraca > Decapoda > Palinuridae > Panulirus > Panulirus ornatus. Next base: position 3,394,577 of record NC_092249.1, read on the forward strand.
TAGAAAAGATTTTGGAATTAAAATAAACTTGTCTTTTTTTCATAAAAAGCTCTGATGTTTCAAAGGTTTTAGAATTTACGCTAAACTTGTCTTTTTTCATAAAAAATAGACTTTGGAGATGTTAGAAATATCTTAGAATTAAAATAAACTTGTCTTTTTTCATAAAAGGAGCTTAGATTTTGGAGAGATTTTAAAATTTACGATAAACTTGTGTTTTTTTCATAAAAATTAGACTTAGGAGATGTTAGAAATATTTTAGAATTTACGCTAAACTTGTCTTTTTTCCATAAAAAAACAGATGTCAGAAAGATTTTAGAATTTACGATAAACTTGTCTTTTTTCATAAAAAAAACTTAGTAGATGTTAGAAAGATCTTAGAATTTACGCTAAACTTGTCTTTTTTCATAAAAGAAACTTAGATGTTAAAAAGATTTTAGAATTTACGATAAACTCATGACTGATGGGAGGGGCAAAATCTGTATTATCGTATAAATGAATTTTATGGAAGTAAAATGCGCTATTGAAGTTCATTATCGTTCTCTAGGGCTATAGGTGAAAAAACTTGGCTAATTTTTACGTTAATTTATTACCAATATTTGGGAATTCTGATGAAGCCCATGGTTGATTTTGTGTTCAATATTGGAGGTTTATGGAAAGCACAGATTTTCGCCAGGTAGTTGAAATAGATGGCTATGATGCCTTGGTAGATTGTATTCTCTGTGAAAGTTAATTGATGCTTCATTTCTTAATAGAACACATTTAACTGTACCATTGTTAATGAGTTTTCTTTAGGATCCCAGTCTTTCGTCTGTAAAATATTTATCGTCTAGATATACATAGACAAAGCATTTCAGTAAGAGTGTGGATGAGGGGCATATATTTAGGAGTATAGGGGAGGCAAGGATATAGCGTATAGTGGGCACTTCAGTGTTGATATATATAACTATAATTTTGATTGGAGATATATAAGTACAGAGCCACAGAATAATCGCCAGGTAACATATTCGTTCTGACGAATATGTAACACAATATATATATATATATATATATATATATATATATATATATATATATATATATATATATATATATATACAATGTAATCTTTACGTACTGTGGATATTGTAAATATTTGTTTGTTGATATACAATATTTCGAGGTGTCTGCGTACACGTGTGTTTATTTACATATGTACTCCCTCTGTAGGGTAGTCGATCCCATAGATCAAGACGTTGGGATCCGAACCCTTGGCCTTTAAAAGCACTAAGTCTGGGGACAAGACGATGCTCCACTGTCAGATAGATCAATGCACGACGAGAAATATTGCTTCCGAACGATTAAATGCTACAATTTCTGCAAAACACGAAATATATTAAAAAAGATTTGAAAGTGTGATACATATCGTAATTATTTACGACAACAGTGAAATAATGCATCGGGATTATTGCGTAAATTCCACGAACCAGATGAATTACTGGGGCCTTTTAATTGTTTTTCCCTCCGTCCTGGTTGTAGTGGATCATGTTGCACTAAAGGAGGGGAGTAAGACAGGGCTATAATAAGCTTAGTAATGTTTTCTAAGAAAAAGCGACTTTATGGAAGAACATGCCAGCGTGTAGAGCAGGGAAGGTGAAAAGGATTCACTGATGGTTTTCTTGTAGACTGATTCTACCTGCTGCTGGATGGCGTAGGTGAGGATGAACATCTTGTATGTTGTGAGGGAGTGTCAGTTGTAGGAGGACTGTCAGCTGTTGTAGGAGGGCTGTTAGCTGTTGTAGGAGAGGGCTGTTAGCTGTTGTAGGAGAGGGCTGTTAGTTGTTGTAGGAGAGGGCTGTTAGTTGTTGTAGGAGAGGGCTGTTAGTTGTTGTAGGAGGGCTGTTAGCTGTTGTAGGAGAGGGCTGTTAGCTGTCGTAGGGAAGGACTGTCAGCTGTTGTAGGGAAGGACTGTCAGCTGTTGTAGGAAGGGATTTATGAGACGTCGACTAAATGGGATTTCTCTGGCGTTGTCTGGGTGGGATTAATCAGGTATAAACCGAAAGGGATTTATCAGGCGTCTACTGGAGGGGATTTATCAGTTACTCACTGAGAGAGATTTATCAGGTATCCACTAGAAGGGATTTATTGAGTATCAACTAGAAGGGATTTATTAAGTATCAAGTAGGAGGGATTTATCATGTTTCCAATGGATGGGATTTATCAAATGTCTAATAAAGGGGATTTATCAGACGTCCACTTGAGGGGGATTTATCAAACATCCACTTGAGGGGGATTCATCAGATACACCGGAAGGGATTGATCAAAGACCCAATGTTAGGGATTTTTATCTCTTAACCGTGTCCTAATATTTGCGTAATATATTGCACCGGGCTAAATGCTTCTGATTAAAATAATGAGATTTTAAAATCATTTGCATTTTATTTTTGCCCCCCCGTATAATGTCCAGTGATTCTAATTGTGCAGTGTAATATAGATATCGCTAATTGTATGTAATTGTGTCGGTGAATGCAACACTCTGGTCATATAGAGATGGGTTAACATATGCAGCGACGTATGGTGGCTGGTAATGAGTGTATCGCCGGAGATAAATCGACGGGGATATGATTGTGTTGCAGAAATAACCTGTTTGTATTGTGAATGTATTTAACTGTTATAGGTAATTGGGTATGTGTGACCATATCCATGTTGTAGGTGTGAAGTGGTTTGTGGACTGTGAATATTTAGGTTTTGATTCTGTTTTTAATTTTCTAATTGGTATTGACCTTTTGAACCCTTGATGACACGACCCTTGGGCAAGGTCAGTACACAAAAGTCGTACCATCGTGAGCACAGGTACTTCTACGGTGCGCAAGGGTCGTACGATCGTGCTCAAGGGTCGTATCATCGTGCTCAATGGTCGTATGATCGTGCACAAAGGTTGCACGATCGTGCACAAAGGTTGCACGATCGTGCACAAAGGTCGTACCATCGTGCACAAGGGTCGTACGATCGTGCACAAGGGTCGTACCATCGTGCACAAGGGTCGTACCATCGTGCATAAGGGTCGTACCACACAAGGGTCGTACCATCGTGCTAAAAGGTTGTACCATCGTGTTTATAGGGGTTAACTGAACCATTGCCTCAGACCAGGTTGTGAAAACGATTTTCTAATCGTTTTATTTCATGTTGGTTGTGAAGTGGGTTGTAGCCCAGCTGTTGTAGACGTGCAGAGGTGACTAAATTGTATCATTTTTCGTTACAGGTATGTACCCATGTCAGTCATCTTCACCTATCACATGTCAGCCACAACAACCACAAGGTACAACACTGTCGCACAACAACAACATGAGCCCCGACAGTAGGTAAGTCGCGGTCGGTTGTGAGTTGTAAAGCAGGACGGGTACGACCCTCGACTACGACGATTACGACCCTTGACCACGACGGTGTGATCCTTCTATTATGATGGTTTAGGGCTTTGACCTGACCTTTAACCGTAGACCATCATACCCAAAGGTTAAACTGTCGTGGTCAAGGGTCGTACCTGTCGTGCTCAAGGGTCTTACCGTCGTGCTCAAGGGCCGTACAGTCGTGCCCAAGGGTCCGTACAGTCGTGCTCAAGCTATCCCGTTGTGCTCAAGTCGTACTGTCGTGCTCAAGAGTCGTACTGTCGTGCCTAAGGGTCGTACTGTCGTGCCCAAGGGTCGTACTGTCGTGCCCAAGGGTCGTACTGTCGTGCTCAAGAGTCGTACCTTCGTGCTCTAGGGCCGTACCGCCGTGCTCAAGTGGTCAAAGACGACTTTTCATAACCACAGTTCCCGCCAGTACGCACTTAGACGAAGGAATATCACAATAAGGTTAAAGGGAAATTTTGAATCCCTTTTGACTGATGTATTAATACATCTGAAGATATGAATGTATTTCCAAGCTGATCAACATTCACTTGTGTATTCCTACATCTGTGTGGATGGATAACCTCTTTATCCTCTTTGCATAGCTTTACGATAAGGATTGGTCATGTGTATGTGTGTATATATATATATATATATATATATTTCATTAGGGTCTGGTTATTTGCCATTGCCAACCCTGATCAAAACGTATTGCAAAATAAAAAAGCGTTTCAATTTAGGCAGCAGCAACGTTTGGTAACTCTTCATTATAGAGTGTTGCTAAGCGCAGTATATATATATATATATATATATATATATATATATATATATATATATATATATATATATATATATATATATGGGAATGAATAAAGGCAGACAGTGTGAATTGTGTGCATGGGAATATATGTATGTGTCTGTGTGTGTATATATATGTGTACATTGAGATGTATAGGTATGTATATTTGCGTGTGTGGACGTGTATGTATATACATGTGTATGGGGGTAGGTTGGCGCCATTTCTTTAGTCTGTTTCCTTACGCTACCTCGGAAACGCGGGAGACAGCGACAAAGCAAAATAAATATACATAAATTATATATATATATATATATATATATATATATATATATATATATATATATATATGGTGAATTAGTTATTTATTAGCCGATGTTTACACAGATAGAGTTGATATTGCATTTACTTATGAATACAAATGGCTTTTGCTCTGGTTGATGAAGGCCTTAAAGTGATATACTTAGATTTACTTAAATGACGATAAAGTTTCGCTGTCACCGTTACCTCGCTAGAGCTGCCTACTTAACATTCCTTTTACTTAAGAAGAGGTCAGGAGTTAGTTAGAATAGAAAACGGGGTACAGAGCGAAGAGTTGAAGATGGGGGGTCTGGGAGGGAGGGAGGTTGGGGGGAAAAAAAATATGGTTCGTGAAATTATAATCACAGACGGGTTTAATGAAAGGACCACTTCTTCCCTGGGTTTATCGAAGGTTTTAACGGAATTGACTCTAGAGATAAACCACTCAATCAGTTATGGACTGATGTATACATGGAACAACCACACGGCATTCATACTCTCTCTCTCACACGACGTATGATGTATAAAAGCGACCACCCCCACCCCCATCTCTTCCATCTTTCGCGACCTACACGCGATGTCTTCGCTTTGATTCGCGCCGCGCGTTTTGAAAGGCCGGCCAGCCAGCTGGTACGTTGGCGTCGAACTTGGAAAATCGACGATCCATAATGAATCAAAAACTACCTTGGGAGAGAGAGAGAGAGAGAGAGAGAGAGAGAGAGAGAGAGAGAGAGAGAGAGAGAGAGAGGGAAAAAAACTCTATTAATGCAGAAGAGAAAATTCTCCTCCACCGTAAAGTTCCCGTTACGATCCTTTTACATAAATGAACTGAATTCCTTTCTCTCTCTCTCTCTCTCTCTCTCTCTCTCTCTCTCTCTCTCTCTCTCTCTCTGGAAGTGATCAAAAGTTGGAGGTAACGCGAACTTCACTCTGTGATCTCCGGGGCTCCGGTGTCTGTTGTAAATGTCTCGTTGTGACCCAACTTGGGCTGGATAAAGACCCTCCACGGACCTTTAACTTAACCCGAGTGTTTTGGGAGGGAAGGGAGCGGGGCGGGGCCCAAGGAGGGAGAGAGAGAGAGGGAGGGGGCCGACCGGGGCGCCCCACCACCACCACCGGCCCCCGTCTCTTCTGCTGGGGGGGAAGTGTGGGGTGTGTGTGTGTGGGGGGGGGGAGATATCGTCTCTAATGTCTCGTCTGCTGATACTCTCTATTCTGCCTTGGGCTGTTGTCCTGTCCCTCTCACCCACTGCTTAACCTGCTACTGCTGGGTGGGGGAACTGCTTTCCATTCAGCTCCTCCTGCTGGGGCAACTACCTCCCCTTTTCTCCTGCTGCCGCTTTTAGGGTGGAGGGAGAGTGAGGGAGCTGTTGTGGGGAGAGAGAGCTCTTGCCCCATGTTCATCCTGCTGGGAGAGGGGGAGGCGAGAGATTAGGTAGGATATGGTCCTGGTGGGGAGGCTGTTGGGAGAGAAGCCTGGGGAGGATATGATGATGATGGGGAGGGGGGGAGACTGTTGGAGGAGAGCCATGGGGAGGATATGATGATGTTGGGGAGGGGGGGAGACTGTTGGAGGAGAGCCATGGGGAGGATATGATGATGATGGGGAGGGGGGGAGACTGTTGGAGGAGAGCCATGGGGAGGATATGATGATGATGGGGAGGGGGGGAGACTGTTGGAGGAGAGCCATGGGGAGGCTATGATGATGTTGGAGAGGGGGGGAGACTGTTGGAGGAGAGCCATGGGGAGGCTATGATGATGTTGGAGAGGGGGGGAGACTGTTGGAGGAGAGCCATGGGGAGGATATGATGATGTTGGAGAGGGGGGAGACTGTTGGAGGAGAGCCATGGGGAGGCTATGATGACTGTTGGAGGAGAGCCCTGGGGAGGATACGATGATGATGTTGGAGAGAGGGTTGAAAAGGGGAGCTAAGATTGTTGGTGGTACTGGTGGAGAGAGAGAGAGAGAGAGAGAGAGAGAGAGAGAGAGAGAGAGAGAGAGAGAGAGAGAGTCTCTTGGGGGAAGGGGAGACAATTTGATGTGAAGAGGGAGGTTTTACTGTTGGTGGAAGCTGTAGAGACAAGTGTGAAACTGTTTTTGTTGGAGAGAGAGAGGGAGAGAGAGAGAGAGAGAGAGAGAGAGAGAGAGAGAGAGAGAGAGAGAGAGAGAGAGAGAAGGGGGGAACCTAACTCTCATGATAATTAGAATGTAAAAGGGGAAAAAAAGTTTTTAGTACTAGTATGTGTGAGAGAGAGAGAGAGAGAGAGAGAGAGAGAGAGAGAGAGAGAGAGAGAGAGAGAGAGAGACTACTCACCCTCCAGCAATGCTGTGCGAGTGAGAGAAGTCGGCATAGTGTGGACAGCGGTGGTGTTGCTTGTATTGAGTGTGTGCGTGTGTGTGTGTGTGTGTGTAGAACCAACTCTGCCGTTGCAGTATTGATGTTACAGCGAATGACGTAAAGAACTGCGGATTGCCGACTCTCGCGCGACCAATGAACGATTCGACGTTGTTGTAAAGCGAAGTGACGTCAAGGGTTTACGAAGTGGCGTTGATTGGTTGAGGCCAGTCGACGGTACGACCCCCACGCTGTCGTATCTAAGGGTCGTCACGTCGTGCTCAAGGGTCGTAGTGTGGTGTTCGAGGGTCGTATCATGGGGGGGGGGGGGTCGTATACGGAGAGATGTAATTTGTGGGTCAATGAGGGCTGGAGATGTAGGGAAATATGGGTAAGGTAAGAGTGGTGATAGGTAAGGACAGTTTGTTTTGATGGCTTAAAGGTAAGCTGTAGATTTAGGTAAGTGGTGCAGGACAAGGTAACATTAAGGGAAAAAAATGGGGAGACTTTAGCTGTAGATTGAGGTAAGTGGTGCAGGACAAGGTAACATTAAGGGAAAAAAAATGGGGAGACTTAAGCTTTAGATTTAGGTAAGTGATGCAGGACAAGGTAATATTAAAGGGAAAAGTGGGTAGAAATTGGGTAGAAATAGGGAAGGTTGTGTATCATGGGGTGTGAGGGAGGCATATGGGTAGAAGGCTGATGGGTTGAGTGTGTGTTGAAGAAAATATTAAGGGAGGAAAATAAAAGCTAATGATAAGAAAGTTAAGGAGGGAGGGAGAGGGAGGGGGGGGGGAAAGTAAGCTAATGAGTAGGAGCAATTAGAAGATGGTGAGCGGGAGTAAGAAAAGTTAAGAATGAAGATAATTAGGAACAGATTGGAATGATGAAAATGGGAAGTCATGACATAGAAGATGGGGGATTAGAGTTGGAGTAATCAGGGTACCAAAAAGAAAAATGGAATAAAAGAGAATATTAGAAGAATACAGACAGAAAAAAAATATGAATTAGGAAGACAGTTAGGCTATTAAATGAATCAGTAACAAGGATGGATAAGAAATGTGTTAAGAAGAAAACGGAGGATGGAACTTTTAAGAGAACAGACTGCTATTGTTTAATAGAACTCACAAACATCACTTGTTATATAGAACTCACAGGAGTAGAACTTACCCAGCGATGGTAACTAGAACTCACATCTCTTACAAAGTATATACTACATTACTAAGAAGAGGAAACCATCCATTGATGAATTATTTGATGCTTTATGCATTTATAAGAAAGAAAAATGATAGAATACATTGAAAACTCTCGACTTTTATCAAGATCTTGGAGCGTGTCCATAGGGGCTAGTGGTGAACATCCAGGTAAATGTATAAAACTGAGATTGCTTGTTAGAGGAAATGTGGAGAAAGAAATGAACTCGATTCCAGCACGGAACGAAGAAAAAAAAGAAAATCAAAAATTATCCGGAGCCAAAAAAATAGGGAAAAAAATGCTTGATGACATAGTGAGAAAAATGCGTTTAAATAAGGAATTAAGATGACTGGAAGGAGGAAAGGTGGGGGGGTCAAAAAAATGAACAATCAGATGAGGGAGAAGGTGAATTTGGCGTCGGGTTCTTAAGGGAACAAAATGATTTGACCTGAAGTCTCTCTGACGCCGCGCTTCTTTGGCCGCGGGAAACGTGGAGGGGTGAGTGGAATGGTGTATGGAAGGGTGGAATGGTCTGGGGCATGGTAGATGGATTGATATGTGGAATAGTTGGTAAATGGAATGATGTGTGGAAGGATGGGTGGAATGGTTTATGGGAGGGTGGAGTGGGTGGTATGTGGAAGAGTAGATGGGATGGTAGGTGGAATGGGATGTGGGTGGATAGATGGGATAGTCTCTGGAAGAGTGGATAGAATAGTGTGTGGAAGAGTGGATGAAATTTTAGTGAAGTTTTCAAGGGTTGGATACAACTATGGGTGGAGGATAGTAGTGGAAGTGTGGATGTGAGGATTTTGGTGAGTGGATCAGTGTCAGGATGAGTGAGTCGGTGGAAGGTTGAGTGAGTGGATGGGTCTGGTGAGGGATGGGTGATTGTTGTTGCTGAGTCATTTGGTGTATATATATATATATATATATATATATATATATATATATATATATATATATATATATATAGATGAGTGAGCTGAGTACTGGATAAATGAGGGGGGGAGGGGGTTGGGGGTGGATCGATACATGGTTGAAACGAACTGGGCAGGTGAGTGAGAGAGAGAGAGAGAGAGAGAGAGAGAGAGAGAGAGAGAGAGAGAGAGAGAGAGAGAGAGAGAGAGAACATGACAGGGAGATGAAAGTGAATTACATCATCCTAATAGTGACAAGATTTTCGAAAATGACAAATAACGAGAGAAAAAAAAATGACAAATAACGAGAGAAAAAATGACAAATAACGAGAGAAAAAAATGACAAATAACGAGAAAAAAAATGACAAATAACGAGAGAAAAAAAATGACAAATAACGAGAGAGAAAAAATGACAAATAACGAGAGAAAAAAATGACAAATAACGAGAAAAAAAATGACAAATAACGAGAAAAAAATGACAAATAACGAGAGAAAAAAAAATGACAAATAACAAGAAAAAAAAATGACAAATAACGAGAGAAAAAAATGACAAATAACGAGAAAAAAAATGACAAATAACGAGAGAAAAAAAATGACAAATAACGAGAGAAAAAAATGACAAATAACTAGTGAAAAAAATGACAAATAACGAGAGAAAAGAAATGATTCATAATAAAAGTTCATATTCTCAAGGAAAGAATGACTTTAGAACAAAATGGTTAGAAGAAAAAAGAAAAGAAAAGCTTAAGGGAGAAAATAGCTGAAGCTTAAGGGGAAAAGTTAAAGCGAAGGGGAAGAGAGAGAGAGAGAGAGAGAGAGAGAGAGAGAGAGAGAGAGAGAGAGAGAGAGAGAGAGAGAGAGAGAGAGAGAGAGCTTATTGAAGAAACAGCTAAAACCTTTAGGGGGGGGGGGGAAAGATAGCTGAAGCTTAGGAGAAAAAGCTAAAGCTTAGGTAAGGAAAACGAACAAAAGCTTTGGGAAGAAAAGGACTTTAAGCTTAACGGAAGAATACAATAGCTAAGGCCTAGAAACGACAAAGATACCAAATCCTCTCAAAGAAAACGAGAGGTGGAATTAAAGCAACCTGATATATATTTTTTTTTCCTCACCACGGATTATAGAAGATAGGATTATTGGATATAGATTTATAGCCCTTACGATCCTAGGGTATTGAATGATTGAAATTAAGACCAGAGAAGTGGGGTGGGGGGAGGTTGAATTTTAGAGCACTCTATGTAAACTTATGAAGTGTGAAATTGTAAATTTCCCACTTCTCTTTTACACACACACACACACACACACACACACACAGGCTAGGGGGTGTGTGTGTGTGTGTGTGTGTGTGTGTGTGTGTGTGTGCATACATATATAGTAATAAAGACATGTAGTAATAGAGACGGGGCGACATGAGTGTAAAAAACTCTCCCAGTATTATACAAATAGATCATCAGAATTTGATGAAATACAGGGTAAACTACCCACGAAAATACTGTATCTTACTGTAATGATGTTGAATGAAATTACAGTTTGCGTCAAAGGTATTTTACAAGACTGAAACTGTGATATTTAAACTTTTTTAAGAGACGTGTGTGTGTGTGTGTGAATTATCTTTATATTGGTGTAGACATCTTTCACAATATTCCATATCTGTTGCAATTTAATATACACCTGTTGAATTGACAAGACGTAATGCAAGATATGCTAATGTGGGATAACCCTGTATACCTTTTGTTACCTACTCGGAAGAATTCGAAATGAAAGAAACATTCATGGAAAGAATGAAGGGGGGGGAAAATATTATTGAATGTGGAATGAAATGCGAGAAATGAATGCTACTGGAAATTAAAGAGGACCTGATTCTATTGTGGGGAAAATACTAGATTTTATATAAAAGATTGTGAGGTGCTGGTAAACCATATTGCATTAGGTGTTGGCAATGGAGTTTGTTAGATGTTTGGATTGATTGTGTTGTGTGTTAGGTTTGCTTTGGCTAGTTTGACTGTGTCATATGTTAGAATTGAGTTTCCTAATTGTGAAATTTGTTTTTTTTTGTTAGATATTAGGATTGATTTGGTTAGATGTTATGATTGAGTTTGTTAGAAACTTCGTATGTTTGAGTTTGATGTTTGGATCGATTTTGACCTGTTAGAATTGAGTCTGTTAGATGATGTTACGATTGATTTGATGAGATACGAAGATTCTGTTGAATGTTTGGATCTGTTTTATCAGATGTTGTAGATAAATTTATTAGATTATGTGATAGAGAAATGTTCAAGAGATGGGGCCCCACGAGTGTAAAATTCCCTCCCTGTACAGTACAAATTGGTAAATATAAATACGTATTTAAACACACACACACACACACACACACACACACACACACACACACACACATACACGCACGCACGCACGCACACCAGCAACTACGTAAATAACCTCCCAAAAAATATTATTACCAGAAATTCTCATATTTCCATTCATAAACGAAATCTGATGAGACGTGGAGAAAAAAAAGGCGATTGAACCAAAAAGAGAAATAAACTGCTTGAAATGAAATAAGAGTTTAGCCAGGCCAAAAAAAAAAAAAGAAAAAAACAGGGGAGGATTTTGCTAATGTCTCCGTTTTAGTGGCCATTTAAGACTCATAAACGAGAAAATAGTAAAAGGAGTGTAAGTCCCAGATATCTGCATAATGGGGTCGTTTCAAAGGCAGTTTACCGAAAGCATCAGAAACTTTAAAAGCAGGCGAAAGGACACACACTCAGTTCTTATGGAAATAAAGAAAAAAACAGGTCCGAGTATTTAAAGATAAAAGTTGCTAGTGGATATCCAATAGCAAGGTTATCAGAAGCACACACGATAAATGGGTCGTATATATATATATATATATATATATATATATATATATATATGTATATATATATATATATATATATATATATATATATATATATATATATATATATACAGTTTCTTTGATTTGTGTATTTGTCAGTGTGAACCTGTTTGACGATTTCAGTGGACCATTTTGCATCATCTATTGGATAGATGGTAAATAGATAGAGATAGATATAGATAAATATAAAAGTCTGATTTCACCCGTTAAATTCATACTTGGGAATACGTTCGTTTGGTTTTAGTTACTTGACATAAATTCCTTAATGGTCTGAAGACACTGGGGAACCACTGTAGACACGAGAATTGGAAAATTATTAGAAAATGATGAAGAATAAAATTGATATTTGTGTTAGATAGACCCATAGATAAGTCTTTCTTGCCCGTTTTTCTTTTAAAACAACGAACAAAAACATTATAAACTTTCATAAGCTTCTATATACATCTGTTTTGATGTATTTTGAAATACCACATTATAAACTTTCATAAGCTTCTATATACATCTGTTTTGATGTATTCTGAAATATACACTTTTATAAGCTTCTATATACATCTGTTTTGATGTATTCTGAAATAACACATTATAAAAATACACATCAGTAAGAAAAATGCCTAAATATAAGATTACATTATCTTTATGAAAATTAAAAATGTTGAATAGTTCATCAGAACGGATTAAGTTCTTAGAAATGAAATGAGAAATGAACGTATGGTGGACTAGTATGTTAAAAGAAATTTTTATTCATGTTACAGGTTTCGTGGCTACGTAATTACGCATTAGAAATATTATACCAGATTCTTATGCTCTTTGGTACGAAATGATGGTTATGTTCGGGTTAACTTAAACGATCATTTATTCTGAATGGTGGTTCACATTGTGGATCACTGATTTCCCATCCAAAATGATGGTTAACATAGTCTTACGTTCCAAATGAGCGATTAAACATTAAGAAATTCGGTTAACGCAATCATGCGTTGCGTATAAGCGATGACTCAAGGTCGGATGACGGGTTCACACAGTTTTATATTCCGGATAAGCGATGGCGCATTTCGGATGACGGGTTCACACAGTTTTATATTCCGGATAAGCGATGGCGCATTTCGGATGACGGGTTCACACAGCTTTATATTCCGGATAAGCGATGGCGCATTTCGGATGACGGGTTCACACAGTTTTATATTCCGGATAAGCGATGGCGCATTTCGGATGACGGGTTCACACAGCTTTATATTCCGGATAAGCGATGGCGCATTTCGGATGACGGGTTCACACAGTTTTATATTCCGGATAAGCGATGACGTTGAGAGTGCTAATGATCCTGCTAACGATCATACAATGGTAACACATCCTCAAACGATACGAGCCCTGTAATTGGATGAGCAGGGCATTAAGATGCGCCTAAAGAGAAATAGATGAAAGAAGCGATGGGAAAGGCATTTAAGTAATACGTAGTTTACTCTAAGACATGGTTGATGGAGGGGGGGTGTAATGGCGGAAGATGTGTTTAATTACCTTAAATGCGCGCACATATGCTAATTGATGCGATTTATTGACGATTGAATTAGCCAAGAACCTGACGAATTAAATGAGGGTTATGCAAATGACCTCCGGTAATGTGCTCACGCGCGTGAGAGGCGGCGCCGGCATCGCCGCTGGGGGTCACAAGGTCAAATTATGAATGGCATCATCACGCATCATCATCTCATGGTATTTTGGAAGGGGTGGGGGGGGGGGGGGGCATTACTTTGGCTATGGGGAATGCGTTTTATAAACGTGTTATGTCATTGCTACTGTGGTACGAACCTGTATACTGGACCATATATCGGTAATTTCACATATACCTGAAGGTTTGGCTTTATGAATGGATGATATATGAGGCAGGAGAGGTATACTCGCTGTTCTTGGTATGTTGAAGAGCATATGTAGAACTGATATTGGTATATTAGATCGTATATGGTATATTAAACTCGGCAGGTCAAACCTGACTGTAATAGTCAGATCTCGAAGTGTTGTTACTGGCACAAGTCAGGTGTGTGTTACCGGGCTACCATTATGAGCACATGCATTCAGGTGTGTCATGTGAGTAAGTCTGTTCTTTTAAATGAATATATATATATATATATATTGTTCATGGTGTGTCTATAAACAGATCTAACCACAGGGGTAGACTGAAAATAGAGTGTGTTAACTGAGAAGTGTAAATTAGAACGAAGCAGTACGAGATATACGCATACACATTTAAACTTTTCTTGATCCATAATGTAGTTTTGCCTCAAATGTTTGAAAAGTATCCAAACTTCGACCATTAGAAATGCTTCGCTTGTCATATGCCTTGTTGCATAACCCAATCATGGGTGCTCATCCTTTGTCAACAGTCCATTTTACTGTGTAAATTGTTATATGATTAATTCATTGTTGCCCAATCCCTGTAAACAGTACCGTTATTATGTAACTTGTAACTCAGTCACTAAGTCCATAAACTTTACTGTCTTTCATGTATATCCTCTTGAACTTCCTTGAACAGGATTGGCTGGTGTCCACTATACACTCGCCAATCATTCTAAAGAAACAGATAAGAAGAGGATAGATGGAGTATTCTTATCATCTAAGATAAACGAACTGGGATGGATTACCCAGCGGCTCCAGATTAACTGGGTTATTAACACAAGTGTATGAAAAGGGATTAACAATTAACTCTACTGATGTGGTGCAGAGAAAGATGACCGAGAGAAGTTGTTCGATTTAACTCCAGTGTGCGAATTATTCGATATGAATAGGCGCCTTTTTGCGAGTAAGAGTGGACGAGCTAACGTGGGGGGGCTGGTGAAAGTAGTGGTAGAAAGAGAGAGAGAGAGAACTCCAGTGACTAGATTGTGTGTGGGGGGGGTGGAGGAAGGGGGGGGGGGGTTGTAACAACGACGGGCCACAGTGTCCCAAACCTTGAACTCCGAGGGACAATTACAAGGTTGTTAGCTTGGTTCCTAGATGGTTTTTACGCTCATTTAGAATCCGAGTTGTGTTTTTATAACCATTCAGAATCGTTTCAGAATAGGGAGGGCCTCTCAGGGATATTATTACGATGGTGTTTTTATTTAATTGGTTAAGTCGTGGCTTTTAGTGGGAGCGCATATGTGTGTGTGTATTATTATTTCCCCTTCTGTTGTGGGAGGGGGGGAAGGTGGGGTGGTGGGTTAAGGAAAGGTAAGATGCTATGGCCTCCTGAGAAATCCTACCTTTATTTTCTTCTTTTTTTAACTGTCTCTTCTTCTTTAAGCATTTTTTTTCTTTTTTTTGTAAATTTTGATCACTTCATCACCCGCTTTATATATATTCATTCTGTCCAACTTCCCACCCATCTTCCCTCGTCTTCCTGCAAGACGAACGAATCAGAAAATGATGTATATATGTATATAAAGACGAGGCACTTCAAGAATGTCTATAGGTCTCTTGAGGGTTTATCATCTCCATTCACCTTTGTGGATTTTTGATAATTTTTTTTTCATCCCCCTCTTTCTCTCACTCTCTCTCTAATGTAATTGCAGCGGTGTCATTGTAAAAATAAGATGATTGGAGTAGAAGGGCGTATAGAAACGTTTTATAGCCTGTGTAATTGTAAAAACTGTAATATCTGTGTGATAGTTCTGATTTTAACGCTGATTACAGCGGATTTGGGAAAGTTTCTAAGAAGGGAATGACCCGCTTCCCCCTTTTTTTATTTCACGCCAAGACCCTCGATAGTGCGAACCTCCTCCCCCCAGGCTCTCCGCTTATTACCACGTCTCTTAATTCGTATTGTTAGCGGGCGTTGTATAAGAATGGTGTAAATCGTGGCTTTAATCTTGGCTGGCGGGGACTTTGCTCCTTGGAGGGCGAGATAAGAGAAGGCAGACCAACTCCCCAAACTTATAGTAATAGAATGGATGACCACGAAGGCTGTTAGACTGGAGCTGCTTTATTGGCTAAGTTTCTTCAAGCCGAAGACATGAAAATCCCGAACTTACGATAATAGAATGTATAGGGGTACAGTGGAAGACCTTTTTATGCGTTTTCTATTTTAATTTGAAGACATACCGACGTAGAATTTGGCGAAAGTTAGATTGGACTGGAGACGAATATCAGGTCAGGATGCCATTTTTGAATAATTAAATGGAGCCATAAAATGGATAATGTATGGTATGAGTTGAGACGACTTTTAGATATGAAATTGGATCTTTTTTTAATAGTAATTAAATGATATTCCTCTTAATGAGGGACGTGGCATAAGACCATTGCCTTAAGATATACAATTTGAAGATATTTTGAGGTGCGTCGTTCTATCTGTCAGCATGTATACGTATCCGTCTGAAGTATACGTATTCATCTTGTATCGATCCGTCTGTCTATCTGTCTTACAGTCTTACAGATATTTTCAACCATTCTAGGTTACCAAACAGAATCTCAGGCGTTTGAAAACTTGCCAACCCAGTCCCCATCTTGGAACATTCTGTACCGACCAGCTCTCCCTCCTCCTCCTCCTCTTGCCGGCTTGTACCACTCCTGTCATTCGTGTCTAAACCATGGAACACTAAGCCAGCCACACTATTTCACACATCCTAACACTTCATGATTTTAAAATTGATCAAGACCCTACTGGACACAAACCTCGCACGCCCCCATCCCGCACAGTAATAGTGGCCATAGATGTCAAGAAAGCATTTGACGCTGCCCCTCTTAGAGACATCCTCACACGAAACATACCTGACGCCACCTTCCACAATGATGACGAAATATTTAGTAAGTCTTCATGGCTGGCCTTCATGCCAGAGCCTTTCACAAAGGCTTCACATCCAGAGTTCGCGTAGTCTCTTCCTTCCTGACGTCCCATCTCCTGGAAACAATAGTTCGAGAGTCCTCTCCCATGGAGATGACTTCATATCCACCCTGACGCAACCCAAGCCACAGGAGACATGCAACACTACTACATCATGCGACTGGAACTCTGCGTCACTTAGAATATCGACATGTAAACACACACCCCACTTCCTCCCTCTCCACCCACATCTCTCCAGCACCGCCCAAGATGTAACTAACAAGACTCATAATTGCCGGTTGTTGTGTGGGTGTCCTCCACAAAGACAGGCATACGGCATCACTTCAATTTTTGGTTTGCAGTCCCGCCTGTTGGACGTAGTCGGCTTCCTGAGCGCTGCGAGAGAACTATCAAAGGGGACTGTAAGACAACATAGTAAAGGTATATATATATATATATATATATATATATATATATATATATATATATATATGATGTACAAGATCCTCCTTAAGAGAGGGAGCAGGTTCCATTTCTTCCCCCAAAGAGTATCTCATAAAGATAGTCTTTATACATATATATATATTTCGTATTTTACTCGTTGCTTATTTAGCGAGCAGTGTTGTGTTTCACATTAAGTCATATTAATTAGCGTGGAGTAAATAAGCGAGAGCGAAGAGGTTCCTAACTCAGACTTACCAGAGAACTGCGCCTCTTTGCCAACCAGGGCCAGCATTTTCCTCCTGTAAATCTGGCAAATTATTGTAGATAAAAATCGCCCCAAGATTGCATGTCCAAAAAATTATAAACGCCTCGTGTAAATCAAAGAAGAGACTCGGGTTCTTACATACCAAGAAGCGTGGCAGTTGGAAGTGGTTAGGGACGAGGGATATTTAGGGATAGGGGCTTAGAGGGGGGGGGTTTGGATAGGGGGAAGAGGAAAGGATAGATTAGTATAGAGAGACGGGGGAGTTTGGATTACATGGATTCCATTGGCTGTGAGATGCCTCCCTCCCAGTAGAGTGACTTTATATACATTGGTTCAGGTTCATTGTACGATTTAGGATATATGAATTGTTTCCAGAGTGATATATGGAAAATAGCGTCCTAGCTACGTCTCTTCGTTGTATATGAACTGAGTGTTACATTTCTCTCTTGTGTCTCCCTTGATGATGTGATTATTACACGAAAGTGCACTTGGGGACTTATCGTGTTTCATTTTCCCCGTGGCCACTGGGCGGGGCTGACCAATGACCTAAAGAACAGGTGAAAGTAATTGAGGCACAGGTCACCCTCGATGACCTTGCCTCTCTCAAGTTACAAACTCAGGTTGACCTGTGTTTTGGGGGAAACATTATGTTTTACCACTTATAAAGTTAACTTTATAGATGAAAAAGAATTTCTTTTTTTTAACATCGTCCATTCATCAGAAAGAGACTTTACTCTCACAAGAAGCAGTTACGTCTTGATTGAAAGTAACTGAGACTAGATCCTTCCCTAAAATTCAATCCACATTTGACGTATTTCTATGATCGTGTCCGCTTCATACACGTCTTACGATAATGCATATTGAATACGAAAGATATATTTTATGTCACTGACTCACGTATTTTACCCCGATCTTGTGGGCTACCCAGAGAAAGTTAGTGTCGTATTGGTTGCATTACATCAAATAATTCCCAAATCCTTGTAACTCCAAGGTAGAAGAAGCATTAGCCGGTAAAGTAGAGAAAACGCCAAGTATTTTATACGAAGTTTTGAGTAATTATTCACAATTAAAGGAGTTTGGGTTTATTGGTTCTTAGAGTTTATCCATAAAGAAGGGGGTGGAGTGTGTGTGTGTGTGTGTTTGTAGTGAGCGAGTGGTGGTGGTGGGGGCCTCCCCCCCCTAGGCCAGGCCGTCAGCCGGCATAATAACGGAGATATAGAGCCTGGGTAACTTTTATCTGATGCCACATTACAAAACTCTACTAATAAATCCACGTGGGGGAAGAAAGTCTCCTTTTGCAAGGGTCCGAAAAATAACATGTGCAACAAAATAGGTGAAGATATTACGAGTGTAAACCTGTCCTGTGGATTGTAGGGGGAAGGGTGATGTGTTGAGGGAGGAGAGGTGGAGTTGATGGGAAGAAATGGTGGAGATGATGGGGGCAGCAAAGGTGGAATGGATGGGGAGGGATAGTGGGCATGCTGGGGTGGAATGGATGGGGAGGGATGATGGGAATTGATGGGGGAGGAATGGTAGAGATAATGGGGCAGGGATGGTGGAGTTGATGGGGGAGAGGTCATGGAGATGATGGGTATGGAATGGTGGAGAAAATGGGCCAAGGACAATGGGGATGATGGGGTCATGAGTTTAATGAGGGACAGGGATTAGGAGAGAGGTTCAGAAGGCCAGAAAAGCAGAGGATGAGGAGAATATTATAATAATGGAAAATGACGATGAAAAGATGAAAATAGAGACAATATGGAGATTAGAGAGAGAACCAGAAGGATAAACATGTGAAGAACGAAATTAATAGAGACATGGGGGGACCAAAGACACTGAGGAGACTTAAACTGAGACTTTAAGAGAAAGACTTAAGGGATGAGGAATTAGACAGATCCTTAGGATTGAGGAAGGAAAGAGGGAGATTAGGATTTGGGAGGAAGATGATTGGGAGGAAGATGAGTAAGAAGATAGGAAGCCTTGGTTAGGTTAGGTTAGGTTTAGGTTAGGTTAGGTTAGGTTTAGGTTAGGTTTAGATTAGGTTTGGATAGGTTAGGTCAGGTTTAGGTTAGCTTAGGTTTAGGTTAGGATAGGTTAGGTTAGGTTAGGTTGGGTTGGGTTTAAGTTAGGATACGTTAGGTTAGGTTAGGTTTAGGCTAGAATAGGTTAGATTAGGTAGCAAGCCTTGGTTATGATAGGTGTGTGTGTGTGTGTGTGTGTGTGTGTGTGTGTGTGTGTGTGTGAATGAGGGAATTATGTTATAGGACATGTGGTGTGTGATATCCTACATGGACATCATGACCCAGGGATGTGGTGTCCTACAAAGGCTTGGTTATGAGCCAGGAATGTGATATCCTATAAAGAATTTAGTAAAGAAAGAAACACTTATTATATACACCGTCAACACATTAAAAAAAAAAATCTTCATTTACAGTCTCTTTCCTGGACTCCAAATATATATATATATACATCTCAATATATACATCTAAAAAAAAGAGAAAAGGCTTTGTACATATACACTCTTTCCTAGACTTCAGAGTAGAGAAAAAAAATCTTAGGATTTATATACATTCCAGGACTTCAGACCCCCTGAAAAAAAGAGATGTATTTATTACATTTTTCTCGACCCCAGGAGAAAAAAGAAGAAGAAGGATTTATATGCTTTTTCAGACTCTTGAAGGGGAGGGAAAAAAAGATACAGATATGAACATTTTCTAGGAATTTATGTTAAAAAAAAGGACATTACATTATTACACTTTCCAAGACCTCAGAGTGAAAAAAGGGTTCAGTTATAAACCTCAGATCAGAGATGGACTTACACATTTACCTCAGATTTAAATTGACTTTAGTTAAAGTAATGCTTTAACTTTATTAAGTTTACTTGGATCTGGGAGTGACTTAGTCAGCCCTTCTTACATACGATAAATTGGAAGGATAACCATTCCCCATTCTTTGTTAATCGCACTGTGTGTGTGTGTGTGTGTATGTGTGTGTGTGTGTGTGTGTGTGTGTGTGTGATCAGTCTCTGGAAAGAGGAGTGCAAAATCCTCTTCTTCGCCACATCGTAAAGAAAGAATTGCATGTCCATGGACGATACATAACATAGGTTATACTCTAATCTTGGAAGACGCTGTTGTAAAATGTATGCTGTCAAGAAACATGTTTTTTTTTATGGAAGTTGAGGATATGTACTGTTGTACATATCTTTTTATGTCTATCTATCTGTCTATCTGTCTATCTATCTATCTATCTGTCTGTCTGTGTATATATTTATTTGATTATACGTATATATATATATATATATATATATATATATATATATATATATATATATATATATATATATATATATATATATACCATTTTTTTGAAATGGTTTGGGCACATGGAGAGAATGAGTGAGGAAAGATTGACCAAGAGGATATATGTGTCGGAGGTGGAGGGAACGAGGAGAAGTGGGAGACCAAATTGGAGGTGGAAAGATGGAGTGAAAAAGATTTTGTGTGATCGGGGCCTGAAGATGCAGAAGGGTGAAAGGATGGCAAGGAATAGAGTGAATTGGATCGATGTGGTATACCGGGGTTGACGTGCTGTCAGTGGATTGAATTAGGGCATGTGAAGCGTCTGGGGTAAACCATGGAAAGCTGTGTAGGTATGTATATTTGCGTGTGTGGACGTATGTATATACATGTGTATGGGGGTGGGTTGGGCCATTTCTTTCGTCTGTTTCCTTGCGCTACCTCGCAAACGCGGGAGACAGCGACAAAGCAAAAAAAAAAAAAAATATATGTGTGTATATATATATATATATATATATATATATATATATATATATATATATATATATATATTCATATTTATTATACTTTGACGCTGTCTCCCGCGTCAGCGAGTTAGCGCAGGGAAACAGACGAGAGAATGGCCCAACCCACCCACATACACATGTATATACGTAAACTCCCACACACGCACATATACATACCAATACATTTCAACGTATACATACATATACATACATACACATGTACATATTCATATATGCTGCCTTCATCCATTCTCGCCGCCACTCCGCCACACACGAAATGACACCCCCTCCACACATATATATGACACCCTCCTCCACATATATATATATATGTTGTGTGTGTGTGTGTGTGTGTTTGTAATCCCTGTAAACCGTCTGTCTGTCTGTATATATGAATGTGTCTTTCTGTAATATGTCACATATATTTCTCTTATATAAGGCAGGAAGGAATTAACACTGAAATATTTACTTAAGCCAAAATTTCGTTCGTGTTATACAAGATATTCCAAAAATTTGGAGCAAAGAAAAAAACAACTGAGGCCACGTTTATAATTACTGATTTTTAGAAATATATTTAAATTCGGGTGTTTATTAAATTTGTGTTTGAGCATTTTTTGTATATATTTTCAGAAAAAAATCTAATTCAGATGTGTTTGATTTATAATCTTTCATGTCTGTTGTATTAACTAATTCAGTTGACTGATATCCTCTCTGATCAAAGTACAATCAAGAAGGTTATTCACAACACCTTCCAAGTTATAGATGGAAGGGGATCATTAAGATGTACATAATTGTATTGTTTTTAGTTAATAACTTTGATATCTACGCTCCACTGTTGCCAAATGACACACACACTCTGTCGAACATGCATTTTATGTCTCTCTTTAGTGTTGTTGAGCGATGGTCTTGTGGTACATTCATCTGTTTGTGGCAGCGAGGAGTGAGGTTTTGTGTAAGGTCGACGTGTTAGCTTGTTGATCCCAACTTTACGAGAAAATTTATAACGTGCCTTAGGCCTGGGAACCTTGGATAATGAATCTCTTTTGTTTACTGATGATCACACACACACACACACACACACAAGCTGTTTAGTCAGCACGTGAATTAATAGAATGTATAAATATATATATATATATATATATATATATATATATATATATATATATATATATATATATATATATATATATATATATTCCTATGAATCCACGGGGAAAATGAAACACGAAAAGTTCCCAAGTGCACTTTCGTGTAATAATCACATCATCAGGGGAGACCCAAGAGAGAAATATAACAGTCAGTTCATATACATCGAAGAGACGAAGCTAGGACGCCATTTGGTAAACATGTGATATATATATATATATATATATATATATATATATATATATATATATATATATATATATATATATATATATATATATATATATCGCCCTCACGAATAGGCCACAAGCGTCCAGAGGAAACGCCCGCTTTCATGTCACATACACGACCAGAAAACATACACCAACTACTTACATACAAGTGGTGTGTGTGTGTGTGTGTGTGTGTGTGTGCGCGTGTCTGTGTGTGTGTGTCTGTGTGTGTGGAGAGTCCCTGTCTGGTCGTAGAGGAAGATGGTCTGGGTGTGTGTGAAGGGTTCACATGGTCCCTGAGTTCCCTCCCCTCCTCTTTCAACCCCCCCTCCCTCTCCCCCCTCCCTCTCCCCCTCCCCCTCCCTCCCCCTCCCCCCTCCTCCTTTACCACTGGGGGGGGGGGGGGCGGCGAGGTCAAAGATCTCACGCTTGTAGCGGCCCCAGTCGGGACATATCCCAGGATGCCATAAACCCAAGGCAGCCTCGCCTCCGTCCCAGCGATCCCAAACGTTCTAACAACGTCCCAGCGATCCCAAACGTTCTGACAACGTCCCAGCGTTCCTAAACGTTTTGACAACGTTCGCAGCAGCAGTCAGCGGTCCCAAACGTTTTGACAACGTTAGCAGCAGCAGTCAGCCGCAAACGTTTCGATAAACTCGTATCTTTTTTAATTTTACAGGAAGAAGAAGAAGAACGGAACTATGGCAAGAGAGAGAGAGAGAGAGAGAGAGAGAGAGAGAGAGAGAGAGAGAGAGAGAGAGAGAGAGGACCCTGTGGCGCATAATCAAAGAGTTGTCACCTAGTGTGGAGTGGGACTGGCTCTTGTGGTGGTGTGGGAGGGTGAGGGAGGGACGGGGGTGTAATACTGACGACACATTATGGTCTAACTTTTCTCCAATCTGGAGGTGGGGGGGAGGGGAGGGAGGGGACAGAGGGGAGGGGAGGGGAGAGGGTGACGATGGAACGTGCCGTGACTGGTAAGGGGCGAGCAATGAGGGGGACCTGCCTGGGTTAACACCCGCCCCCCACACACACCACACACCACCACACACCACCTCCCTCACTCCCTCACTCCCTCACTCCCTATAGCCGCCGCGGTCCTCCGCTCCCTAGGGGGGAGCACACACACACACACACACACGCACACGCAAACGCACGCACACGCACGCGAAAACTGCGCCTCCTGCGAATGAGACACTACCAACACCACGACGCGCACGCAATCGTACCGGCCTTCGTGAGAGAGAGAAAGATAGATAGATAGATAGATAGATAGATGGATAGAGAGAGAGAGAGAGAGAGAGAGAGAGAGAGAGAGAGAGAGAGAGAGAATGTATATATATATATATATATATATATATATATATATATATATATATATATATATATATACACATCCCCTTTTTCCAGGAGATTTCTGCCTTGTTGCAGACCCAAATCAACTCTTAGAAAAGAGCGAGACACGACGATGAGGTTTTTTGCCATGAAGGCAGGAACGGCCCTTAGAGAGAGAGAGAGAGAGAGAGAGAGAGAGAGAGAGAGAGAGAGAGAGAGAGAGAGAGACGTACGCGCAGCCGAGAGAAAGAGAGAAAGAACAAGCAGGAAAGGGGAACCGATGAGAGAGAGAGAGAGGACATAAGCACGATTATGGATGAGGGGACGACATGGGCAAGAAAATATAGAAAGGGGGAAAAGTACAGGAATGGAATTAGGGAAGGGAAGGGGAGAGAGAGAGAGAGAGAGAGAGAGAGAGAGAGAGAGAGAGAGAGAGAGAGAGAGAGAGAGAGAGAGAGGGGAGGCGAAAAGAAAGTAAGAGGGAGAGGAAGATTTACTGGGAAGGATATGAAGACTCAAACAGCTCAGGAATGCGGAGCAAGGTGCGAGTAAAAAAAGAGAAAGGAGAAATGTCTTTGTGTATCTACGCGCGTGCGAGGTGTTGGTTCAGTCTGCCTCGCATATGGGCGTGTGAGATGTGGCAAGGGGAGGAGATGGGAGGTAGAGAAGCGAGGTGGTGGCAGAGGTGGGTGGGTGGATGAGAAGGGGACGTATGGGAAGGAAGAACGAGATGGGAGAAATGTGATGGAAGCCGGAGACAGCCATATGACAGGGTAATACGAATTAGAAGCAGTAGACAGCTGTTTGAAAGAGGGAAATACGTGAACGAGGAACGAGATGGAGGCTGTAGACAGACGTCAGAAGGAGGGAAATACGTGATCAAGGAACGAGATGGAAGCTGTAGACAGACTTCAGAAGGAGGGAAAAATACGTGAACGGGAAACGAGATGATGGAAGCTGTAGACAGACGTCAGAAGGAGGGAAATACACGTGAACGGGGAACGAGATGGAGGCTGTAGACAGACGTCAGAAGGAGAGAAAAATACGTGAACGAGATGATGGAAGCTGTAGACAGACGTCAGAAGGAGGGAAAAATACGTGAACGAGATGATGGAAGCTGTAGCCAGACGTCAGAAGGAGGGAAATACACGTGAACGGGGAACGAGATGGCAACAGTAGTGGACGACTACATGGAAGAGAGGTTGGGGGAATGCGTGAAAAGGACCAGGGATATTGTGAGTGTGAGGGAGAGGTATGGCTGATAGTTTGGTTCGCACGGTGACTTACATGTTCCGTTGACCCCTTAGTCATCTTCCCCCTCTGATGGCCAGAGGGGAAGTACAGCACGAGGGGAGATAAGAAAACATAAACAAGGGGACTATCACCAGAGGGTTTGGGTACAGTAAGTCATTACAGATACAGACGTTAGGTTTAGAAGTTGGGGGTGTGGGTTGGTGGGTGGTGTGTTCTCCCTATGATAGATACACGGTCTTACCTGAAGCAGGCCCTTCATGCTGTAGCTCTTGAAACAGGCCCTTCACGTTGTAACACCTGAAACAGGCCCTTCACCCTGTAGCACCTGAAACAGGCCCTTCATGCTGTAGCTCCTGAAACAGGCCCTTGACGCTGTAGCTCCTGAAACAGGCCCTTCACCCTGTAGCTCCTGAAATAGGCCCTTCATGCTGTAGCGCCTAAACAGGCCCCTCATGCTGTAGCTCCTGAAACAGGCTCTTCACGCTGTAGCTCTTGAAACAAGCCCTTCACGCTGTAGCACCTGAAACAGGCCCTTCCTGCTGTAGCACCTAAATAGGCCCCTCATGCTGTAGCTCCTGAAACAGGCCCTTCATCCTGTCGCTCCTGAAACAGGCCCCTCATGTTGTAGCTCCTGAAACAGGCCCTTCACGCTGTAGGTGTCGCAGGAATGACGCATAAAGTCGTTAGGAATTCACGAACCTGACGTAACTCCTGGCGAAAGCTGGGGAACTACATTACTACTTCAGCTGCAAATGTTAGCTTCCGTCAGACGTATGGTTCGCCCAGCGACCAACTTATCTATCGACGTAAGGTAGATATCGTAAACTTCTTTAGCTGCCACACTCAGGATACGTCAGACCTAAGATTTGTCGCGCTTATGACTTAACTTCTGCAGAAGTCGAATTTCTGCCTGACGTAAGGTCCTTGTCTTGCCCCCCTGACGTAGCTTTCGACGTAAGATGAGGATTCACACTCACCAACTTCCAGGAATTGCCTTCTATTAGACGTAAGGTCCTTGTCTTGCCCCCCTGACGTAGCTTTCGACGTAAGATGAGGATTCACACTCACTCACCAGCTTCCAGGAAATCACCTTCTATTAGACGTAAGGTCTCCGTCTTCCACCCTGACGTAACTTTCGACGTAAGATGAGGATTCACACTTACTCCTGCGGCTTTGGGAGTTAACCTTGCGTCCAGGGTTCCCTCCTCTGGTCGAAGGGACGAGGAAGATTGGCCAAGGAATATCTGGCGAGGTAGAGACTAGGAGGAGGAGGAGGAGGAAAATGCGACCCTAAATCAAACGGGATAATTTTCCGTCTTTTGTCAACCGATCGAAGTGGAGGACTCTCTCTCTCTCTCTCTCTCTCTCTCTCTCTCTCTCTCTCTCTCTCTCTCTCTCTCTCTCTCAGACCAGACCTACTCGCCTAGACCTTCTTAATTCCGTGTGGTCTAAGTCTCTCTCTCTCTCTCTCTCTCTCTCTCTCTCTCTCCGTTATCATGGTACCATCTCTACTACTCCAACCCCCCCCCATCTCTCTCTCCTCCTCTTCTCACCTTCGCCCACCCCTCACCTCATTTTCTCTCGGTATCTTCCGTGACGGAAAGAAAATGCGGGACCAGAGGCATTATAGGGATAGTTTGATAGTTAAGTATTTCTCTCAGTAAGAGTAGAATAACTAGGGCAATTAGTAAACAGAAATAACAATTAGAATTAAGAATATGAGAGAAATACATGAATACGTAGATAGGGTGAAGGTCAGCGGATATATAGAGAAACGAAACAGAACCCCAATTTATCTGTCCTTTATGATTTCATTTATAATTTCACCTTTATCGAATTTCTCGTAGATATAGCTCCGTGGAGTGGAGCGACCCGTGTTGTATTGCGTCTCAAATGCGCTCTCTCTCTCTCTCTCTCTCTCTCTCTCTCTCTCTCTCTCTCTCTCTCTCTCTCTCTCTCTCCCAGCCCAGCTTGGTAAAATGGTTTTCAACACCTGCTTACCGACCCTCTGAATTATATTTATTATCCCGAACCTGCGCGTCCACAATATTTCTGACGTGCGGCAGGAGGCGACAGTGGTTAAAAGAGCATCTCTCTCTCTCTCTCTCTCTCTCTCTCTCTCTCTCTCTCTCTCTCTCTCTCTCTCTCTCTCTCTCTCTCTCTCTCTCTACTCGTCTCTTCTCTTCTCTTCTCTTCTCTCTCTCTTTCTCTTCTCTTCTCTTCTCTTCTCTTCTCTTCTCTTCTCTTGTCTTGTCTCTCTCTCTCTCTACTCTTGTCTTGTCTTCTCTTCTCTTCTCTTCTCTTTTCTCTCCCCAGAGCAAACCTATACCTCCCCAAGTGTTGCCTTAAAGCACCACTTACCTTCCTCTGTGAATTCTTCTTACCTTATTTTTCTCCATGTTCGATTATATTTGGTGGGGCTCCCATCTACCTTTTTTGAATGTTTGGGGACTTTCACTGAGTCTTCCATTTTGCTCTCCTGTCTTCGTCTATTTAGATTAGGAATTCTGGATGTGGGATAGTGTTACTGTCCTCCAGCAGATAGACTCGTCATAGACCATCAGGTCTCCTGTTATCTGTCCTTCCCATGTACTGTCCTCCAGCAGATAGACTCGTCATAGACCATCAGGTCTCCTGTTATCTGTCCTTCCCATGTACTGTCCTCCAGCAGATAGACTCGTCATAGACCATCAGGTCTTACGTTATCTGGCTCTCCCACATACTCCTGTGTTACATGACAACCCCAAGACCTCTGGGACATATACACACATAATACATAGACGCACATATCGTACGTCTTCACTCCAGATGCCCTTCGCTTTCCCCTTACGACTTACTCTCTTTTTTTCCCCCCAAAGAGATTTTTACACCGCGCCTATCTTCTTAAACGGTTAATTATGCCTTGACCCAACTTCCCTAAACAGTTACTTACGCAACTCCCGCCCTTCCTCTGAGCGGTTGTTATGCCTCGTTCTGCGCTTAAAAAGTTTGCTACACGTCTATACAGTTCAGGTGGTGATAAGGCAAAGGTCTTTGGGTGATAGTTTGTGAGGGAGTTGGTTGCTGGTGGTGCCGGCTAGCAGCACTGAAGGACATGTTGGACTTCTTGCAATCTTTCCTAAGTGTATATATATATATATATATATATATATATATATATATATATATATATATATATATATATATATATATCTTATATGAGACTCATGCATGTTTGAAGCTATGGTGCTTGCTGGAAAAGGGTAATGTGGGTCCATATATATATATATATATATATATATATATATATATATATATATATATATACGTGGCTGTCAAGGGGAGAGAAAAAAGACACGATTTATGGTGTTATCTATGAAGTTCAAGAGATAGTAAATGACGTGGGTGTATGTGGACCTGATGTTTTGTTGGCTGGATCTGAAGATGTATGGGTCACTGGAGGCTGTAGTGATGTATATGGCAGGGCAGGATGTTGGGATAGTGGCGTAAGAGGAGGATGTTTGAAGGTAAATGTTTGGCGATGTGTATAGGAGGGTGGAGGGTGTTGAACTGGGTGGTAATGTGTATGGGTGTGGAGGAAGATGCTGAAAATAAACTTGTGACGATTTGTATAGGATGTTCAGAGAGTGTGTGTGGAAAGAGAATGTTGAGATAGATCGTTTGGTGATGTGTTTGTGATAAGAATGTTGACTGTAAACATACGAAAGATCAAACATTGTCGCGGTTGAAAAATTGATACTGAAAAATTATCTTAAACAACTTAGGTATAATTTTGAAGTTAGGTATTTGCTATATCGCCTAGGAATTGTAGGATAAAACGAGTTGATTAACGAGAGGAATACGAAATAATGTTCTTCGTTATGTGGTAAAATGAGAAAGATGGTGAAGTTGGGAAAAGAGTTAGAACCACAAACTCATATCACACTTCAACCCACGAAAATGTTTTGTCTCAAGGACTGTATTTCAGAGCGAGGTAAATTTATTGACCTTCCTATTTCTTCCACATGCTTTGGAATACATATCTCTTAAAGCCAGAATAAATTCGTAGACACCGCTTTCAATATTATATCTTAAAAGATTAATATTGAATCGTCTGCGTGTGTGTGTGTACATATATTTCCTGTAGTGGTGATTGCAGTTTGGATGGGTTTTCTCCGTTCATCATACTACGGCTCGCAAAAAGCACATGTCTTTATACCTGTAAGATAGAACATTCTATATATTCTGTGCTTCATCATAGAAGTCATTTCTCGTAATGCCAATATGAATTTTTATGAATTTATATTTTTTTCCCACTAATATATACGTATATATATATCGGACACTGTAAAGTATAGAAGGCTTCTTTGTGATATAGATAGCATAATATGATGTGTATTGCCTGTTGCATATATGAATATTGGCAAAAAAAAATCATTGTTTTATGAGATACACACATTCGAATTTATATGTCCGGTTTAACTCGTGTTTTGTCCATTCCTTGGAATTAATATCTTGTGTTTTATTGATTCGTTGGTGTATGATACCGCTTTTGAGAGAGAGAGAGAGAGAGAGAGAGAGAGAGAGAGAGAGAGAGAGAGAGAGAGAGAGAGAGAGAGAGTTTTTGTCATTTGACTGATTTCAGAAGTTGGCCAGACCACTGTAGTTTCATACTCTCGAATACAAAGGTACAGCCCTGAAGTTCGATAGTCCAACCTTTGCATTACAGTAATTTCAGCGCATCCCGAAGTCTTGCTGTAACTTCAGCGCATCTGAAGGTCTTGTAGTGATTTCAACACACCTCGTCGTATGGACTGTAATTTCAACACATATAGACGTATTTCAGTACTTTTTAGCAAAACCTTGGAATACCTTAGTAACTTCAGCACAATCTCGAAGCACTGAAGTCATTTCAGGACATCGCGATGTACTGAAGCAAACTTCAGGATATTTTCAGCGTCCTGAGCCAATGGAGTAAGAGATATCCTCTAATATGAATGAGTAAGAAGGGCTTCATATGAGTATGTCATGTTCATGAATCTCCTTACATTACTAAAAATACCTTTCGTCTCAATGAATAACTTAGCTGCTTATTTATGCCAATTCATTTCTAATATTCAGAACTCCCCCTTCCTCCATATTGGCTGAGCATTTATTTTTTCTCGTTCAAATTTTAAAACGCAGGTATTAAGAAGAATTGTACTTTCTTACATGAATATTTAGAGACTTCTTTTTTATATTTTTACCCACTAGAGCTCAAAGATATTCCTAGAATATTCGTCACTTGGCATAAAACACTACAAGATGCATAATTTTTTATCCGGTATCATATCGGCGAATATTTCAATCTCGAGTGAAATGAATTTGAATATTGCAAAGATTGTGACTGTCAGTCAATACAGTTTGAGCTATCACCGAAAGAGAGAACACCAAGACATATGTGGCTTCACCTTGTTCGCGTTGGGTTCAATGAGATTTTACAACGCATACAGAATAATGGAAGGTTTCGGACTGTACCACATAGCTAAGCGAATTTTATGGGCGTGTTTCTCGATATAATAAGAATGAAGAAAACATCTTGCCAATACGTCTCAAAAGAGCATAACTTCGCTTCTTCATACGCTAACGTTTTTACGGTCGGGCCACTTGGAATCTAAGTATCCCAGGTTAACTTAGGGTTTATTGACGACCCTTGTACTCCCAAAGGTGAAGAATGGTAGTCCTTGGGTTGTCCGTGGCTGTGTTCGTAGGTGGGGTCGTACGTACGAACGTAATTTGGTTCTCCGTTCATGTTTTCGTGTTCCGTTCTCCGTTCCGTTTATCTGTTCCTCCGCATATTCCTCCGTTTCATCTGTCCATTCCCACGTCCCTTCCAATGTCCTCTCCGTCCATTCCTCTGTTCATGTTTCTTCAACTATCACTGTTGCGTAAGTGTCTGCGTATTTTACTTTTTTTACGCCCCTTTTCAGCAGGACCTTGGAGGTATTGCGATCAACAAATGGCAGTGTACCATAAAAAGGTGCTATAGGTAGGAAAAAATGCCATGATTACGGATGATGATATAAAGGTATGACTCGTATAAAGATATCACAGTTGAGGATCAATTGATAATCTGTATTACAATATGGATCAACTACATCACACTTGAGATATCCAAGGACGCAAAAAGGTTTACAATGCCCCTGATGCATTCGGGATGTGTATTATGTACTTCGTAAAACAGTGGAGGATATTCTAATTTTCTGGGTTTGTTAATTGTATATCCGCGTTTGTACATATATATATATTCTTTCCCGTCTAAACTTTTTTAAACTCGTTTGTATTTAGTTTATCTTAACCCTATGGTCTCATGGACTAAATATAACCATATGTTTACAAGTTTATCTTGTTGATCATCGTGGAGGAAGAGTGTGTGTGTGTGTGTGTGTGTGTGTGTGGACCAGCACAGTGGAAAATCCTTTTCATATAGCACTTGAAATCATCAATAAAGTTCATTGTTGGGCTTGCATATTAAAGTATAACAAGCTTTGGCTTTTGACGATTGTATTCGACATTTGATCTGGAGAGTTTCTGACTCCAGCCTATGTGGCTAAGATATGAGAAACGTCTGTTTTTTTTCTGGTTATGTGGTTTACGTAGAACTGAACCAGATACCAGATGACAGAGTACGGCCAAATACCAGATGATAGAGTATTCTTATCTTTAAGTAAGACGCATGGAATATTACATGACGTATGTATTTGGTTTGATATCTCAATATTCTTCTGAAAGCACTGTTGCAGAATATCAGAGGGCTGGAAGCCACTGAGAGTTCTTGATTGAATATTTACTTAGCGTGTTTCAGTGGCCTGAGTTCTTGGTAGTGTTGTTTCTTGAAACTTTTTCTTTTTTCTGTGTGTGTGTGTGTGTGTGTGTGTCTGTGTGTGTCTGTGTGTCTGTGTATGTCTGGGTGTATTTTTAATGAGGTGTGTGCTTGCACACCAGCCTGGAACATGTCTGTGGTAGGAGTAGAAAATGTAAACATACACACACACACACACACACACACACACACACACACACACACACACACACACATACTATTAAGTTCCAGGAAATATCAATGGAGGGCGCATTCAAACAGTACACACTGGGTAGAATTACTGGTCGAAGGGGAGTGTATAGTGGTATACTATTGTTCGTTTATAGCCAGCCCTCGGAACTGCAGTGACCCCGACCAAATGTACAGTGATGACAGTGAAGGAATAATCAGGACTTTGAGGGAAGCAATGAGACACTCCCTCCGTTGAGGTGGTAGAGAGATAATTGATAATTAGGGAGAGAGAGAGAGAGAGAGATAGACAGATAATAGTCACAAGGTAATACACTTTCAGAAAGACTTTGTGACACACGTGTTTAGAATGTACACAAATGAATAGGGTGCTTGACATGGCCTCTCTCTCCCCATACTGTAATTACACACGCACACACGCACGCACGCGCGTGCACGCAGTAAACGAGAACGCGGCAATGGCTTTGGGTGTTGCAGTGTGTGAATAAGTAACCTTTCGCAGAGTAAGGAGTGGGTGATATTTAAAATCGATCAGCGATTCCCTCCCTCCCCCAACCAACACACACACACACACACACACACACACACACACACCTCGCTCACACTTTACTGCTGCCAACAACCACAGGCCAGCCAGACCTGGTTGATTACCGCCTGCGATTACTGGTAGTGATTACTGGTTGTGATTTCTGGTTGTGATTACTATGTGTGTGTGTGTGTGTGTGTGTGTGTGTGTGTGTGTGTGTGTAACAGGGAGAGAGTTTTATGCTCGTATTGCCCAGGCCTTTGACCTTGTAAACATACTATCTCTATATCTATTAGTCTGTCTGTCTATCTATCAATCAGTCAGTCTATCTATCTATCTATCTATCTGTCTGTCTATCTGTCTGTCTATCCATCTATCTATCCATCTATTTTCTTTTCCGGATTCCGAAGACACACAAGGTATAAATTCCGCGTTTGGAACTCAAACTTTGAAGCCAGTTCCAGTGGGACTATCGATAGATATTTAGTTCATTCCTTTTGGCCCTACTGAGCACGAAGGTACATTTCTCGAGCGTGACGGTACGACACTTGAATGTGATGGCCTGGGGGTGTTTTTTTTTGGCCCTGTACCTGTAAGGGTCATGTTCAACGTCAGGCAAGTCGTACACATGAATCGTACCGTCGTGCTCAAGGGTCGCACCGTCGTGCTCAGGGATCGTACCGTTGTGCTTAAGGATCGTACCATCGTGCTCAAGGGTCCTACCGTCGTGCTCAAGGATCGTATCGTCGTGCTCAAGGATCGTACCGTTGTGCTCAAGGACTGTACCGTCGTGCTCAAGGATGTACCGTCGTGCTCAAGGATCGTATCGTCGTGCTCAAGGACTGTACCGTCGTGCTCAAGGATCGTACCGTCGTGCTCAAGGACTGTACCGTCGTGCTCAAGGATCGTACCGTCGTGCTCAAGGATCGTACCGTCGCGCTCAAGGATCGTACCGTCGTGCTCAAGGACTGTACCGTCGTGCTTCAGGATCGTACCGTTATGTTCAGGAGGTACACCTCTGGACTATGTTTTATAACCTGTCAATAGATAATTTGCTCATCTATGTACAAAAACCCTAGTAAATAGATATCTTGAGTAACTGTGCCTACCATTATTTTAAAAAGTCTACGAAGAGCGAGTAGATTTTGTGGTTCTGTTTAGCATAAGGTCTCCAGTGGCGAGAGAAATAGCAGCTAGTCTATCATAGATAATGCAGAAGCAGACAAGATCTATTGATCCCTTGGGCTACTGGTCAAGGATACCACGCCAGCCTGCATGGGGCGTGACGCGTGACGGGCTCTTACCGTGACGCGTGACGGGGGGGACTCGTGTAACGCGATACGTGACGGACTAGCTTCGTGATGCGTGACGCTATAGGGTCGCGTTACAGCTCAGGCCATCATATACAAGTCATAACACCGTCACGCTTAAATGTCGCACTGTCGTGGTTAGAAGTCGTACCGTCGTACTCACATGTCGCACCGTCGCGCTCAAGAGTCGTAACTGTCGGGCTCAGAGGTCGTACCGTCGTAACTGTCGGGCTCAAAGGTCGTACCGTCGTACTGTCGGGCTCAAAGATCGTACCGTCGTACTCGCATGTCGTACCGTCGCGCTCAAGAGTCGTAACTGTCGGGATCTAAGGTCGTACTGTCGGGCTCAAAAGGTCGTACCGTCGTAACTGTTGGGCTCAGAGGTCGTACTGTCGGGCTCAGAGGTTATACCATCGTAACTGTCGGGCTCAGAGGTCGTACCGTCGTACTGTCGTGCTCAGAGGTCGTACGGTCGTAACTTTTGGGCTCAAAAGGTCGTGCCGTCGTACTTAAGGCTCGTACCATTGGGCTCAGATGTCGCTCCGTCGTGCTCAAGAGTCGTACCGTCGCGCTCAGGAGTCGTGCCGTCGTACCCAAGAGTCGTACTGTCGTGCTCAAGGTATAACCATTCACCTTACCACGTTGTACACATAAAGGATTAGAAAACGTGTTCTCAGACCTTTACTAAGTCCCCAGGGTCGAACCCAGGGCCTCATTTTGTAGAGGCGATCTTGTGCCCACCATGCCACAGTACTCTATGAAGTATCTAAGTACATACATATATATATACTTTGTGAAGGACTGACTGAAGGTTGATTTAAGAAAAAGCTTTCTGATATTTTCGCCTTTCTGACAAGTGATGAACTTCGTGATAAAGAGGTTGGTCTGGATTTTGGTCGAGAGAGAGAGAGAAAAGAAAAAAAAATGAACAAAACAGAAAGCTTCATATAGGAATATTTTATAACAGAATGAAATTATAGTATGGAGGGCGAGGGACAAAAAAGAATATATATATGCGTGATATATATATTTTTTTGGTACTAGCAACCATGGCGAATTACTCATATATTCTCCCTTTTTTATATTTAATTCATAAACAAGGGACATTTTGGGCATTCCAATTTCCGCTCCTGCATCAGGGATGAAAATGTCAGCGGTCATGATCACACTCGTTCTTTTACGGGGCTCGAACCCTGGCGAAGCATTTACCAGAAACCATAGTTAAGGGTTCTGTTAGGATGTGTACACCGTCACAGCTGTTGCTCACGGGGTTCTAACGTTGGTTCAGACACCAGCTGTTATGTTACCACTGTACTTTGTTAATTACATTGTAAATACATGGAGGCCATTACAGGAAGGATCGAAGGGGGTCTGAAATGCTGTCCTGGTGTCCATTGCAGTACGTAATGATGTTCAAAACATTAATTCTAAAGTTAATATGAGACCCGCTTCGAAAATACGAATATGTGTCTACAATGCAAAAGTGCCAGCTCTCATGTTCTTTGGAATCGACTTGATTCAAAGCGTCTTAATGCAGTTGAGGAAAAAAGGAATCATAGATAATAGTGATAGAACTATTATTGATAGAGTGGTAGAAGGTATGAGTGTTAGTATAGCATAGATGATAGTGATAGAGCTATTATTGATAGAGTGGTAGAAGGTATGAGTGTCAGTATAGAACAATAGATCGGTTGATAGAGTGATAGAAGGGGCGTGTGCTAGTATAGAATAATGGACGGTCTGTTCAGCAAGTGATAGATAGAAGGCTATTTGCACTAAGTGATAGAAGGCCTTTTGGTCATAGAAGTTCTATCCGCATAGAGTTATAGAAAATGTGTCGTAAAGGCTAATTTAGAAGGTATGTTGCTAAAGAGTTATAGAAGTACCGATCCACCTAGCCACATAGGGACATGGCTGGCGATCCACCTAGCCACATAGGGACATGGCTGGCGATCCACCTAGCCACATAGGGACATGGCTAGCGATCCACCTAGCCACACAGGGACACGGCTAGCGATCCACCTAGCCACATGAAGACTTGGCCAACGATCCACCTGGCCATAGGCTGACGTGGCTACTAGCGATCCACCCGGTGACAGGAGGATGTACCAAGCTCTGATATCTACCACGAAACTCAGCCCCAAAGCGTGTAGAATTCCCCTCCCGCGCCTCCCCCTTCACGTTCCTCATATCCCAGTTAAAAACCTGATGTGTTTATAAGGTCCGTAGTTGAAATGCTGACACAATTCACTGCTGTGGGGATATATATATGTATATATTTCTTTTTTTCTTTCAAACTATTCGCCATTTCCGCATTAGCAAGGTAGCGTTAAGAACAGAGGACTGGGCCTCTGAGGGAATATCCTCACTTGGCCCCCTTCTCTTTTCCTTCTTTTGGAAAATTAAAAAAAAAACAAGAGGGGAGGATTTCCAACCCCCGCTCCCTCCCCTTTTAGTCGCCTTCTACGACACGCAGGGAATACGTGGGAAGTATTCTTTCTCCCCTATCCCCAGGGAAAATATATATATATATATATATATATATATATATATATATATATATATATATATATATATATATATATATACATGATTTTACAGGCTGCGCTACGTCCAGTAGCAGGGAAATGTCGGCTGTACTCACAATGATACAGCCTCGCCAGATGTCCTTCTTCACTCGTGGTGTAAAGGATTGCTGGCGGAGCCCGGTAACGCCTGTATACATACATACATACATACATATGTCTGATGGGAAGATGGTAAGTCTGTCTCCAGAATATTAACTCGCCCAGTAGCAACACTCGTATTTCCCATTTAAGTTAAGAGATGATTTGGACAGCAAGTTAAGGGCGAGAGGGGGGGGGGGATGGGGGGAAGGGGGGGTTTAGGTAAGTCCGCCGGCGTTAAGTGTTGATTTCGTGGAACAGGAGTTAGGAGAGTTGGGCCTTATGTTGCCCTCTTTACTGGGGCAAGAAAATTACAGCCCACGTAAAAGGCCAGGCGAATGACATAAGCTCAGATTTTAGCTCTTGTGACCCCGTGTGTGTGTGTGTGTGTATTTCCTTGGTATGTGTGCCTGTAATCATTTTCGTGTAGGGGATGTGTATTTATGTGTGTATTTATGTGTGTTTGAGTGCATGTGTGTATTTCTTTTTCTTCTTGTGGGTATGTATTTCGGGACGTCTTTTCGTCATTCTCTCTCTCTCTCTCTCTCTCTCTCTCTCTCTCTCTCTCTCTCTCTCTCTCTCTCTCTCTCTCTCTCTCTCTGTTTAGCCATTGCTCACCACAACACTCGTTTCCCTCCCCCCCCAATCAATCCCTCCCCCTTCTTCTTCTTCTTCTTCCCCAGACCCCCCTCCCCTCCCTCTCGCCGCTCCCCCACGCCCCCCCTCCGCCATAACATTAAGTCCATCTCTGACCCACAACATTGCCAAGTGCATCGCAACGCATCGCATCGCATCGCCGCCGGTGCACCAAGGGCGTAACCCAGGACTCCTGATTGTCCTCTCCGCCATTGCCTTGTCCTGGGCGTGCCATACAGGAACCCCCCCCTTTCCCCTACCCCCCCACCCCCTCCCTGAACGTGCCCCCCTCCGGCTTAACCCACAGCTGCGTCAGGAGGGTGTTAAGCCTTTTCTCCCGCGCTCCGTTTTCCTTGATACGAGATGACCACGATATTAGGGCAAGTGCCTGCACGTACCACGTTCATATATATATATATATATATATATATATATATATATATATATATATATATATATATATATATATATATTCTT
Source organism: Panulirus ornatus (assembly GCF_036320965.1). Lineage (NCBI taxonomy): Eukaryota > Metazoa > Arthropoda > Malacostraca > Decapoda > Palinuridae > Panulirus > Panulirus ornatus. Next base: position 3,432,275 of record NC_092249.1, read on the forward strand.
CTAATCCACTGGGGAAATGGAACACGGTAAGTTCCCAAGTGCACTTTCGTGTAATAATCACATCATCAGGGGAGACACAAGAGAGAAATATAACAGTCAGTTGATATACAAGGAAGAGACGTAACTGGGACGCCATTTGGTAAACAAGTGACTACCCAAATGGAGGTCAGGTGCGTTCATATCACAAATTACGTCATCCGTTGACTCAAACGCAGATATGATATAGAATTATTGGTCGTGAACAGAGGCCAAATTTGCGTGAGACTGAATCTGAGAGTTTTCGTAACTGACGTCATCTCATGGTTATGTGACAAGACACTTCGTATGGCAGGGTTTGAGGACATCTTCGTATGACGTCACGTGTGAATTATTCGTGAATGATTACGTACCAGAAGATTGTCTGATTTTTTTTATTTGTTCGATCGGACTTGGAAGAGATTTTTCAATGTACAAGACATAGTGAATCTGATGTTTGAATTGTGTACCCTCTGTAACTGTAATGACTTCAGACTAAACCACACTGTTTTGTGGTGACGTATGTGTGTTTATGTATGTATATGTGTGTATATATATGTGTATGTGTGTATATATATATATATATATCTGTTTGTAATCTACGGTAAGGACTCGTGGTAGCCCATCTTTCGGGCTTTTTTCTACCATCTTAACATGTTTTTAAACATTTACATACTGTCTCCATATAAATGTTTCATCCCTCAGTTTATTCCACTGTGTGTGTGTGTGTGTGTGTGTGTGTGTGAGACTGAAGAGAAAACGCAGGCAGGTTGGTTATGCGTGTGTGTGTTTGAGACTGAAGAGAAAACGTAAGCAGGTTGGTTATGCGTGTGTTTGTTTGAGACTGAAGAGAAAACGTAAGCAGGTTGGTTGTGCGTGTGTGTTTGAGACTGAAGAGAAAACGTAAGCAGGTTGGTTGTGCGTGTGTGTTTGAGACTGAAGAGAAAACGTAAGCAGGTTGGTTGTGTGTGTTTGTTTGAGACTGAAGAGAAAACGTAAGCAGGTTGGTTGTGTGTGTTTGTTTGAGACTGAAGAGAAAACGTAAGCAGGTTGGTTGTGTGTGTTTGTTTGAGACTGAAGAGAAAACGTAAACAGGTTGGTAAAGAACACAGACAATGATAACTGGTTGAGCACATTACAACCTCCCCCCCTCCCCATCCCTTCCCCCACAGCTGGGGCATCACTCCCCCGCGTCATGTAAACAAACAGACGACGATCCACGCGCGATAGCCCTTTATTGCCCAAAAACATATAACCTAATTCACTTCCTGGGCAAAATTTAACTCGAGGTTTTAGGGCGAGGAGCTTTGAGATAATGATTAAAACTTACCCACCCAACCCACTTCCCATCCCCCTCTTTTTTCGTTATAAATTACGGAGGGACGGTAACAACGGATCCGGGACCTGTATTGCGCATGACGTCAGCTTTCCCAAACGGAGACATTTCCGTTTTTGTTATGCAAATTAAGGTTGAGCCAACCCCTGTATAATGGTTGTCCCGAAAAGCACAGGAATGCAGTAGAATTAATCTAAAGTGAATTTCAGATTAATTTTGTTCCACTGTATGCATATGTATGCATTTATGTTCATGTATACATATACATGTGTGTGTGAAGATATATATATATATATATATATATATATATATATATATATATATATATATATATATATATATATATATAATGTGTGTGTGTGTGTGTGTGTATGATTACCTATAGCTACAGTACGTGAAGAAAATTTTTAAGAATAGTGGGGCTCCCATCCCTTTAACTTTTTCTGCTATCAGTCGGATTTCTCATCTTCTTTTATACTTTTGTATTTTTCGTCATTTCATGACTTTGCTCCCTCAAATTATCCATATTTTCCCTCCCATTTTATTAAAGTGATACTTTCCGATGTGGTTTTTGAGAAGATATATATATATATATATATTTTCCTCAACTCCCTCGTATGTATGTTTATGTGATATCTATGCACCTCGCGAAGCGCTGCTTTGCCATCGAGGTCATCAAACCTTTTCTTATTTTTTTAAGAATACTGAAAACTGTGCTCGGATCACCACTTACTCTTCTCTCCTCCATGGTGAGCAACTGGGCGACCGACCGACCCTTCCCAGATCCTCACAGAAAGTGGATGATTGCCACGACACATCACAGCAAACACCATTTACGTAGACCACAGTCCATAATGCCGTGTTATCATTCCATGTGATGTTAATGTAGTTCATTGAGCCTAAGAACCTTACGATGGACAGATATGTGATTCGCCAGGTTTGGGGGTTCCATCTCCAGTCGTAAGATTGACCTGACCTCCCCCACCTTCAGAGATCAGAGGTCAGGTCAGGTTATCACTATAAGTCGCGGGTCGTACCGTCGTACTCAAACGTACGACACAATTGTACTCCTGTGTTCTACAGACCGTCAATACCGCGTAGAGAAACGATATTTTGTACTCCTGGTGTACAGCTGTAGCCACTTGAGCACAACACACATATTGTACTACAAGCCGCACAATACACATATTGTACTACAGGCCGCACAGCACACATAGTGTACTACAAGCCGCACAACGCACATATTGTACTACAGGCCGCACAACACACATATTGTACTACAAGCAGCACAATACACATATTGTACTACAAGCAGCACAATACACATTTTGTACTACAAGCCGCACAACGCACATATTGTACTACAAGCCGCACAACACACATAGTGTACTACAAGCCGCACAACACACATATTGTACTACAAGCCGCACAACACACATATTGTACTACAGGCCGCACAACACACATAGTGTACTACAAGCCGCACAACGCACATATTGTACTACAGGCCGCACAACGCACATATTGTACTACAAGCCGCACAACGCACAAATTGTACTACAGGTCGCACAACACACATAGTGTACTACAGGCCGCACAACACACATAGTGTACTACAGGCCGCAGAACACACATAGTGTACTACAAGCCGCACAACGCACATATTGTACTACAGGCCGCACAACACACATAGTGTACTACAGGCCGCAGAACACACGTATTGTACTACAGGCCGCACAACACACATAGTGTACTACAGGCCGCAGAACACACATATTGTACTACAGGCCGCACAACACACATATTGTACTATAAGCCATCTTGTCGGCCTTTGTACTCATTCAAGCTTTGGGAAATGCGTTATTTCTCACCTGTTGTGTACGCACGGTGTTCGACGAAGGAGATCCGCGTAGCAAGCGATGTACTGAGGTTGTACAGTACAGGAGGTGTACTTCTGAGGGCGTGAATTGATCATCAATATCTATAGCACACCCTCAGGCTATAACAAAACACGGGGGAAAAAAGAGAGAGAGGATATTAGGCTGTAAATAAAGCAGGCTACCAATTGTTCTCCCTCCTGAGCGGTGAAATGTACTGTGTTTGCTCTCTGTGTACACGTACACTTTACGAGAATTACAGCAGCGCGAATAAAACTTTGGAGTAATTACATCACCCCCACAGAATGTACTACCGCAGCACACAGGTCCTTTTAGAGGAGGGGGGGGGGGAGATGGGGTGATGGGGAGGGAGTGTGGTGTGGTGTTTGGCCACACCACACTCCCCCCCCACACACACTCTGTGGTCTTCGTACACCTCGCTGGTCTGCGTACAAAATACACTGGCCCCCCCCTGTTGTACACTTCCCCCCCCACACACACACCCTGTGGTCTTCGTACACCCGCCTGGTCTGCGTACAAAATACACTGGCCCCCGCCCCCTGTTGTACACTGCCCCCCCCCCCACCCACACACACACCGTTTTCGTTAATCCTGTTTATGTATCGGTTCCCGCCATTTTGGGCCATTGTGTCGACTGGTCACGGAATTGCTTCAGAGTGGATGGGATTCTTGCACACGGCGTCTTTTATGTTTTTATGTATTTTTTTTTTCTTTTTTGTTTTGTTGTAAGGGTTTTGCCGTTCATTGTGGAGCGTTGTTTTTATCGTTGGGGGTGTGGGGGGGGGTAGGAGTGGGGGTGTGTGTTATGGCTCTCTCTCTCTCTCTCTCTCTCTCTCTCTCTCTCTCTCTCTCTCTCTCTCTCTCTCTCTCTCTCTCTCTCATAGGAATTGTTTTTGTCGTTGTTTTTGTAATGCGGGGGAGAAGGGGGGAGGTGGTGGGGGGGAGGGGAGGGGAGGGACGATGTATATGTATGTGTGTGTGTGTTTGTGTGTGTGTGTGTGTGTGTGTGTGTGTGTGTGTGTAGGCGGGAGGGGGGCAGGGCTTGAATTATCTTTTCATTACGTGGTCATCGCGTGTTTTATTGATATATATCCCAGCCATGTGTCGATGTGTTGGGTTCCGCTCAGTATCAACCCACCTACCCACCCACCTACCTACCCACCTACCCACCTACCTACCCACCTACCCACCCACCTACCCACCCACCTACCCACCTACCTAACCACCTACCCACCTACCTACCCACCTACCCACCTACCCACCCACCTACCCACCTACCTACCCACCTACCCACCCACCTACCTACCTACCCACCCACCTACCCACCTACCCACCTACCTACCCACCTACCCACCTACCCACCTACCTACCCACTTACCTACCCACCTACCTACCCACCTACCCACCTACCTACCCACTTACCTACCCACCTACCTACCCACCTACCTACCCACCCACCTACCCACCTACCTACCCACCTACCCACCTACCTACCCACCTACCCAAACGTCGTTTTCATTCCCGAGTGATTTGCCATTTGGCATGATGATGATGATGATGATGATGATAATGTGGTCCGTGCAATGTCTTTGAGTTGACACCTGCTGCTGTTGTCGCTACAGTGACGAGTGTTGATCAAAACCGTTTGATATAAAAGAAAACGTTTTGAGTTACGGTGTCGAGAGGTTGCCGACTTTTCACGGGTCATTTGTTTACCAGGTGGGTATTGACACCGTGGCATGTGGTGCCAGAGTGTCATTCATCGGTGGAGCAAAGTTGTGAAAGATATTACATATGCATAGGGCGACTGGGTCAATGCATGGCTCGGTATAGCTAGGAGTTGACGGGTCTAATTGAGAAAAAAGGACTGGGTCGTTACATAGCTAAGAATCTAAGTTGTTATAAGGGATTAAGGAAGTGTGTCGTCATTGTATAGCTAAAGCTATACTTACCTGCTGGAAGAAAAAAAGTAGAAATGCACCATTATATGATCGAGACTTATGTGTGTATAAGACAAAGGTGAAGTGCATCGCTGGGTCGCTGAAATTCTGTGTATCGCTGAGAGAACGCGGGGATGGGGCGTATCGCTGAGAGAACACGGGGATGGGGTGTATCACTGAGAGAACACGAGGATGGGGTGTATCTTCAGAGAACACGGGGATGGGGTGTATCACTGAGAGAACACGGGGATGGGGTGTATCGCTGAGAGAACACGGGGATGGGGTGTATCTCCAGAGAGAACACGGGGATGGGGTGTATCTCCAGAGAACACGGGGATGGGGTGTATCTCCAGAGAACACGGGGATGGGGTGTATCTCCAGAGAACACGGGGATGGGGTGTATCTCCAGAGAACACGGGGATGGGGTGTATCTCCAGAGAACACGGGGATGGGGTGCATCTCCAGAGAGAACACGGGGATGGGGTGTATCTCCAGAGAACACGGGGATGGGGTGTATCTCCAGAGAACACGGGGATGGGGTGTATCTCCAGAGAGAACACGGGGATGGGGTGTATCTCCAGAGAGAACACGGGGATGGGGTGTATCTCCAGAGAACACGGGGATTGGGGGAAATCAAAACGCATCATCTTCGCCCATCCAAGATTTTCACGTATCCATAAGACAACAGAAAAGCGGGCGGGCTGGGCTGGGCTGGGCTGGGAGGGAATATACGTGGGTCGTATTCACAGTGGCGTCTTCCAACATGCCACGTCAATACATCACGATGATACGAAGAAAATTGCCATTAAAAGAAATCTACGAGGGGACAATTCAAAACAGATGACGTATAAATCTAGGCAAGCTTAGCAGAAATAATAGCCTTTAATGGTTCCCGCTGAGAAATCTTCCTTTTTTGACATTAGCGCTGGCGACGACGCCGCGCCACTCAGTATTGGAGGCTGTTCTTGTTGGAGGGAATGGTGGTGGTGTTGATGGTGGGGGAGGGGACACACTATTCTCCCCTCCCTCCTCCTCCTACTACTACCCCTTTTCTCTCTCTCCTGTTGTGAGGTCTGGTGGTGGTGGTGGTGGTTGTGGCTGCTGTTGTTGGAGGCGAGGAGGTTGGATGGTCGTGGTTGTGGCTGCTGTTGTTGGAGGCGAGGCTGGATGGTTGTGGTTGTGGCTGCTGTTGTTGGAGGCGAGGAGGTTGGATGGTTGTGGTTGTGGCTGCTGTTGTTGGAGGCGAGGAGGTTGGATGGTGGTGGTTGTGGCTGCTGTTGTTGGAGGCGAGTTTGGGTGGTTGTGGCTGCTGTTGTTGGAGGCGAGGTTGGATGGTCGTAGTTGTGGCTGCTGTTGTTGGAGGCGAGGCTGGATGGTTGTGGCTGCTGGATGCTGTTGTTGGAGGCGAGGTTGGATGGTCGTGGTTGTGGCTGCTGTTGTTGGAGGCGAGGTTGAATGGTCGTGGTTGTGGCTGCTGTTGTTGGAGGCGAGGTTGGATGGTCGTGGTTGTGGATGTTGTTGTTGGAGGCGAGGTTGGATGGTCGTGGTTGTGGCTGTTGGAGGTGAGGTTGGATGGTCGTGGTTGTGGATGCTGTTGTTGGAGCCTCTGCAGTACGGCCGTGGTTGTGACAGCTGTTGTTGAATGCAGCT
>NC_092249.1:3441613-3469113 GCF_036320965.1 Panulirus ornatus
ATTTCTAAGTCGTTAATCACTCCTTACTCACAGGCATATGTGTTTTATTTTCAAAATCAAAATCAAAATTTTGTTTTCAAGTTTTTAGATAAAGAATTTACCGTATTCCCTTGAAGATCTAATTCCTTCGTCTCCTTCCCACAATTCCTTTCATATTTTGCCTTTAATGGCCGGAGATGAGGGTTGGTGTCTTTCATACGTTATTGCAGGCCTCTAAGTGTATTTTTATATCCCGCTGTATTACACAATTTTTGTATTAATACAATACTCACGCCACCTCTAAAACCCCGGGCGAAATCATGCCCGTCAAGAAATATATATTCAATATTCGGGTTTTACTTTCCAAATTTATAGAACACTTCCCCCCCACCCCACCCTTTTTTTTTTTTTTTAATAAAATCTTGAATGGACACTGGAAGTAAATATTGGACAAACCGTAAGACAGGGAGACACGGAATCCTGTTATTGTTATATTGTTTAATTTCGTGTCTCTTGTTTGATTCCCATTTTCTTCATATTTGGTTTTTTTATTTTGGGGGGCTGGCTTGAGTTATTTTTCATCCTAGCCTCTAGTGGTTTGGTGGGTAAGATTTATTCCTTTATACTTCTCCTATTTTATATATTGGTCATTTAGCCTGTCTCCTATGTTGCTTGTTATTGTCGTATATATATATATAGGTTTTCTTATAGGTATTATTGTCAATATTATATTTTTTTCCCTTTTCGATTTATTGGGTTCCATTCATCACTTTGCGTATGTTACAACCTAACCCGTAGGCCTCTTGTGTTTTTGACTAATGTATTGAAGAAATACACGTGTAGTTATAACCCTCGCTGGTGTTGTAGTGGATGGTATTTCTCCAGTTAGCGACGACAGATGATTATAATTCGCGGTTCTGTATTGATGAGATCGCGTTGGAAAGGTATTTCGTAAATCCTGGTTCACAACACAGCATTCGATCACTGGTAACAAGACAGCAGTTGTCATCGTATGTTATCCCACAAGTCGGTTGTTCGATAGTAAGTGGTTATGTTATGCATAGCGTATGTTTTCTGTGTCACAGTCGTAAGGAAGAATAAGATGTAGTGTTTTAGATATCAACTTTATGCATGCTGTATCACTAGTCAGAGAAAGAACAAGATATATTGGCCGGCTCTGGACTTTTATGTATTAAATATTTATCGTTTATTACAGTCGTAGAGGAATAAGACGTTCCAGTTCGTTATTATTTTTTTATATATTGTATTACATATGTATTCTTTATCAAAGTCACTGAGGATGAATGAGACATATTTTCGTCCATTCTCATCGCTGTGCGTCTGTTATGCATTCTTCATCACAGTTTTTTTTCAAGATGAATAAGAGACACGGAGTTCGCTTCCCATCTTCGTCCATTCGGAGCTGCACAAATAATTATTTTGGACAATCACATGTTTACCAAATGGCGTCCTAGCTTCGTCTCTTCGATGTATTATCAACTGGCTTATACTTCTCTCTTGTATCTCCCCTGATGATGTGATTATTACACGAAAGTGCACTTGGGAACTTATCGTGTTCCATTTTCCCCGTGGACTCATAGGAATATATATGTATCTCATTTTCAATTTCGTGTTTCGGTTCACATCATCGCAACGTATCTGTGCGGCGTTCGCGACCGCGTCGGAGTGGAGGATGGGGGGGTCGTCCGTCCGTCCGTCCGTCGATCGCGTGTGTAGCGCCGATCTTAATTCATCGTCGGCGTACCTGAGGATATGTGAAGAGAGAGAGAGAGAGAGAGAGTCGTCCGTCAAGGCGGGCGTGACCACCGGCGCCGCTCCCTGTGGTGACACCCCCCCCCCTTTCCTCTTTCTCTCCCCCCCCCCAGCCCCATAACCTGTGGCGTCCCCCCCCCCTCCACACACACACACACACACACACACACACGATGATTTAAGGTCACCCCCGGAGTTTGCTGGAGACGTGGCCGAACGAACGTTCCCCTGAACTCGTCTGTGTGGAGATTGAGGTGAGTCTGACACTCACCTGGTGGACTGGTATGAGTCTAACACTCACCTGACAGACGTAAGTGAGTCTAGCACTCACCTGACAGACTTGGATGAGTCTGAGACTCCCCGAACAGACGTGAGTCAGTCTGAGACTCACCTGACAGACGTAAGTGAGTCTAGCACTCCCCTAACAGATGTGAGTGAGTCTGAGATTCACCTGACAGGCGTGAGTGAGTCTGAGACTCACCTGACAGACGTGAGTGAGTCCGAGACTCACGAGACTCCCCTAACAGACGTGAGTGAGTCTGAGACTCACCTGACAGACGTAAGTGAGTCTGAGACTCACCTGACAGACGTAAGTGAGTCTGAGACTCACCTGACAGACGTAAGTGAGTCTGAGACTCACCTGACAGACGTAAGTGAGTCTTAGACTCACCTGACAGACGTAAGTGAGTCTTAGACTCACCTGACAGACGTAAGTGAGTCCGAGACTCACGAGACTCCCCTAACAGACGTGAGTGAGTCTTAGACTCACCTGACAGACGTAAGTGAGTCTTAGACTCACCTGACAGACGTAAGTGAGTCTTAGACTCACCTGACAGACGTAAGTGAGTCTTAGACTCACCTGACAGACGTAAGTGAGTCTTAGACTCACCTGACAGACTTGAGTGAAACCGAGACTCACCCTACGTCCCTTTCAAGCCTGGGTTCGAGACTCACCTGAAGCCCTTCCCCCTTCGTAAGATTTACCTGCTAATGAGACTCGAGACCATTCGAATCTCACGTGTGGATCTTGTTGTTGTTGTGTGGCGCGGTGCCTGTGGAACAGGAGGGCTGTAGCTCCCCCCTGGTGAGGTAACACGGGCGTACCTCAGGACCCTTACCCACCTCGTCATGCATAAACCACTGCCTGCCAATTGTTATCATGCACCCATGCTAAGTTTAAGAGGGCCCACCTACGGGCCCCAATCACCCACAATTGTTATTATATGCACAGTGGGTCGGGGTTGTGGGGAGGGAAGGAAGGGGGGAGAAGAGGATGAAGGAGGAGAGGAGGGATGGGGGAAAAAATATATGTATATGAATATTGAATGAAAAGACTTGTGAGGTTATCACAGAAATAGATTCACTACAGTGGCTGCGTTTGACTCGTTGAGTTGGTGTATCGTCTGATGAAAAAAAAAGATAGATAATAGTCTATTATCATAATTATTATTATCATTATTATTGTAGTTTTGTCCATGTTTCACGAGGGAATGTTTCCGCGTCTCCATGACACGGATCTGCATAAGACGGGGTTCCAGACGACGTAGGTAATGAGTCGAAATCTTCCTGTCGCTTTCGTTTATGTTCTTCTCAATCAACTTATCTTCCCCGTGTCTTGTTTAACATCTTGCCTCTCCCTTATCGTATCTGGGTTACCCGGCCTCATGAAGTCTCTGTCTCTCTGTCTCTCTCATGCCTCCTGCTTTACGAGGTCTCTCTCCTCCTTCTCTTCCTCCTCCTCCTCCTCATTCTTCCTCCTGAGGTCCCCTCTCTTCCTCCTTCATTCTGTGGTTGTCCCTCACACTAACACCAGACTGGCCCTCACACTCACACCACACTGACCCTCACACTCACACCACACTGACCCTCACACTCACACCACACTGACCCTCACACTCACACCACACTGACCCTCACACTCACACCACACTGACCCTCCCGCACCTCTGTCTCTCTCTCTCTCCTAGCCCTAAACGTCCCCATGTTCTCCCTTATTACCCTGACCGCCCCTTACTCTACCTCATAGCCCTAACCGGCCTTATACTACCCCTCACGACCTTAACCACCTCGGCCGGCCCTTATTTAACCACCTCGGCTGGCCCTTATTGCCCTTGCCTGTCCATGACGAGCGTGGCTGTCCGCGATACCCCTAACTTCCCAGGCCCTTTACCCTTTCATCAGGGCTTAATCATCCTTGTTACCCAAGGCACCCTGACTAACCCTTCAGGCCCTAGGCACCCTGACTAATTCTTCGAGCCCTAGGCACCCTGACTAACCCTGCAGGCCCTAGGTACCCTGACTAACCCTGCAGGCCCTAGGCACCCTGACTAACCCTGTAGGCCCTAGGCATCCTGACTAACCCTGTAGGCCCTAGGCACCCTGACCAATTCTTCGGGCCCTAGTCACCCTGACCTACCTCCATGAGTGGCCAAGTGGGCCCTGAAGGATTCCCAAGCCTCGACACACTTCCCTCATCAGCACTCTCACTGTAGCGTCCTTAAGTCTCCTTCCGAAGGATTCTGTCTTCCCTAAGTCTCCTTCCGAAGGATTCTGTCTTCCCTAAAGCTCCTGAAGGATACCCAGACTTCCCTCAGTCGTTCTTCGAGGCTTCTGAAGGATCCCAGTCTCTCCTCAAGCTCCTGAAGGATCTCCCCAAGTTATCCTTGAGGCTCCTGAAGGATCAGTCGTCCTTGAGGCTCAGAAAAGATTCCCCCAACCGCCACACAACCCTCCCACTCGTCCCTGGGACTCATGAAGGATTCTCCCCTCCCTCCTCCTCCCCTCTCTCTCTCTCTCAAGTCGTCCCAGAAGTCCTGGAGGAACCTCCCCCCTCTCCCCCCACACCCCAGTCGTGGCACAGTTCCCCAGGACTCCATCCTTCCAGAACCATATCCTGGCGCCATATCCGTTTCTTCGGCTCTCCTGCCTCGTAATATTCCAAGCTCTCGTCCTGGCTTTTCTCGCTCGTATTTCTTTTTTCTTTTTTTTTTCCCCTCTCGAATGTGTGGATTTGCCTCCCTCCTTGCATGGTGATGTATCTTTCTTGTAGCTGATGTATTTCTCTTGTGCCTGATGTATTTATGTTGTATCCGATGGAATTCTCTTGTATCTGATGCGTTTATCTTGTAACTCATGTATTTGTCTTGTAACTGATGTATTTCTCTTGTGACTGATGTATTTCTGTTGCATCTGATGCATTTCTCTTGTATCTCGTATGTGATATATCTTCTTGGTCGTTCTTTTCAAAAGGAATGTACTTATTTTCCGTTTTCTCTGTATCTTGTACCCTCTCGAGTCGATTCCCCCTTTCGTTTTTATGTACCTTTCTTTGTATCCCTTTGAAAGGATTCGCCTTTGTCTGTGTTCATGTATCTTTCTCGTATCTTTATCTAAAGGGTTCATCTTTTTCTATGCTTGATAATCTATTTATCATTTATCTATAAAAGATTCACCTTTCCTTATGCATAGTGATGTGTCTAGACATCTTATATCTTTATATCCTTTCATTAGCCACAATTTTCTCTCCCGTACATACATTTCCTCACCAAAACCTCTCCATATCTTTACTGTCTTTTTCATCCACTTGGTGTTATCTTCAATTACCCCTTTATTGTTCATTATCCCTTGACCTCCTTCTAATTCCAAGTCTACTTTACCCATCACTGTGTACTTCTTTCTCCTGTTTCTTCATCCTGTCTTCGCCACTGGGATGAAAGCCCCAACACCTTATCTTCCCCGGGAGAGCTCTCATACTCTCTCTCTCTCTCTCTCTCTCTCTCTCTCTCTCTCTCTCTCTCTCTCTCTCTCTCTCTCTCTCTTCCTATAACCACCTCACCATTCCCCGGCGCTTTCTCATCGAGTGTTCTCTCATGTAGTGTTCTTCGTGTTCTCCCAGTTCATCGTCGTGGCTGGCGTCTTCTTTGTTCTCTCTCTCTCTCTCTCTCTCTCTCTCTCTCTCTCTCTCTCTCTCTCCCTCCCTCCACGGCCTCGACCCCCGCGTATTTAAGAATGTTCTTCGATTGTTCATCACCTTTTTCCCATTGTCCCCCCCCCCAACCTCCTCTCCTGCTCTACCTCCCCCTCCTCCTCCTCCCCACACACACCCCTCCTCCTCCTCCTCCTCTCTTCCTCCTCCTCCTTCTCCTCCTCCTCCTCCTCTAGTCCTTGGGGTTCCGGTTGAGGAAGACCATTTAAGTGACGAAGCACGAGCGACTCCCCACCACGAAGGTATTCCACAGTGCCGTGTTATTACCTTCCTTCCTTCCCTTCCCCAGCTGCTGAGCTGTGCTGAGCTGTGGCAGTGGTTGTAGTGCTGCTGGTGCTGGCTGTTCCGCCGCTGCTGTTGTTACTGGTGTTGTTGTTGTTGTTAGATGTTGTGAGGTATTCTTGTGTTTGGTTGTTGCGCCTCCTTCTTCTTCTCCTTTTTTTGGTTGTGGTTGTACGTTTTAGCGATGCCAGTGTCCTTCTTCTTCTTCTTGTTGTGGTTGTAGTTGTACGTTTTAGCGATGCCAGTGTCATTCTTCTTTTTTTGGTTGTAGTTGTACGTTTTAGCGATACCAGTGTCCTTCTTCTTCTTCTTGCTGTGGTTGTAGTTGTACGTTTTAGCGATGCCAGTGTCATTCTTCTTCTTGTTGTGGTTGTAGTTGTACGTTTTAGCGATGCCAGTGTCATTCTTCTTCTTCTTGTGGTTGTAGTTGTACGTTTTAGCGATGCCAGTGTCCTTCTTCTTCTTCTTGCTGTGGTTGTAGTTGTACGTTTTAGCGATGCCAGTGTCATTCTTCTTCTTCTTGTGGTTGTAGTTGTACGTTTTAGCGATGCCAGTGTCCTTCTTCTTCTTCTTGCTGTGGTTGTAGTTGTACGTTTTAGCGATGCCAGTGTCATTCTTCTTCTTCTTGTGGTTGTAGTTGTACGTTTTAGCGATGCCAGTGTCCTTCTTCTTCTTCTTGTGGTTGTAGTTGTACGTTTTAGCGATGCCAGTGTCCTTCTTCTTCTTCTTGTGGTTGTAGTTGTACGTTTTAGCGATGCCAGTGTCCTTCTTCTTCTTCTTGCTGTGGTTGTAGTTGTACGTTTTAGCGATGCCAGTGTCATTCTTCTTCTTGCTGTGGTTGTAGTTGTACGTTTTAGCGATGCCAGTGTCCTTCTTCTTCTTCTTGCTGTGGTTGTAGTTGTGCGTTTTAACGATGCCAGTGTTACCGGTTGTTATATACAGCGATGCTGCATCTCCTGGTTAGTTGATGGTTGTTAGTTACTTGCTAAGAGGGCGATGTTGTAGGTGTCGAGGATTGTGGGTTGTAAGGTGGTTGTTCTTTCTGCTGTTTGTTGTAGGGTTGATCTGGTGTGTCTGGTGGTTGGCATTTGGGTGTTGTAGAGGATATTGTGTTGTTGATGGCGGTTGTAATTATTGCACTTATGTGGTTATCCTTTAAGGAATTATAAGTAATTTACTGATAATTTTTTGAGTGGTAGTTTACCATCTTTGTTGATAGTTATTGGACGGGTAGTTTACTTATTGTACTTTGGGGTAGTTTACATTTTACTCTAGGATAGTTTACAATTCACTGAGGGGTAGTTTACTATTTTCCATTGTGTACGGAAGTGGACTTCGATATTTTGTCATCTTGTGTGACGTACCGGGTTCGTCTGTGGTATAATGACTCCTCCTCCTCCTTTCTTAGAACATCATTTCCAGGAGGTTATCTGTTGTTAGCGAATTACCTACCAGCGGCGCGAACTTCACGCCCGCTTGTGTTATTGCTGGATCGCTGAATGAATTTTAGAAAGGACGAGTTGCAAGAGGCAGTGTGCTTCCCTCTGTAGAAGACGTGATCATGTGTGTGTGTGTGTGTGTGTGTGTGTTTTTTCGTTCGTGTGGAGGTAGTATTTGATCTTACGTTGTCCATTGTTATCTTGTGATTCGGGAAAGGGTTAGAGGAAGGAGTATGAGAGGGCCAGTTAACAAGAAGACCTGATGGTCTATGACGAGGTTATCTGCTGGAGGACAGTACATGGGAAGGACAGATAACAGAAGACCTGATGGCCTATGACGAGGTTATCTGCTGGAGGACAGTACATGGGAAGGACAGATAACAGAAGACCTGATGGTCTATGACGAGGTTATCTGCTGGAGGACAGTACATGGGAAGGACAGATAACACAAGACCTGATGGTCTATGACGAGGTTATCTGCTGGAGGAGAGTAATAGTATCCTATAATCCTAATCTACGTAGACTTGAGCTCGAGAGTAAAGTAGGAGGATTGTGACAATTGGCGTGAGGGACGTCATTCAAGGCTCCTTTGGCTAAAGAAAACGTGAAGCAGGCCAGGAAGGAAGAAGCGACGTGTGATGGACTGGAGATGAGAACCAGTGTGTAAAACAGTGTAGGACGCATCCACTTATTCGTTTCGAGAAGGTCAAGCCAAGATTGTGTGGCGTTGATGGTTTATACGACATAATCAGAGGTTGTGGTATTGGTGGTACGAGTTATAACCGGCGGGGATGTTTGTGATGATTGTAGCCTGTGTGGTTAGCGGGGGGGTGTGGTTGACTGTCATTCTAGGCCGGGGTAATGATCGGAGGCGGTACCTTCCATTGTGGTTGGAAGCGGTGGGTTGTGTGGTGTGTGTGGGGGGAGGTTTTGGCCTACCTCTGGCGAATGGTAGATCTTAAAAAGCTTTCCATCCTCCTTCCTCCTTTATTGTCGTTGGTGATAGTGGCTGTCTGTGAGTTGATGAATGGTTATGGTACTTGTCTGTGGTGGTAATTAGCGGTAATTGTCACAGCCTATTCGGTCATGGGAAAGGACAGACTGTTCCGACGATGGTATTGGAGCTTATCTTCATCATTCTAAATCTAAGTATATCCTTTAGACATATTTTTTTTTCTTATGTTGAGACGTAACGGGCAATTGAGGCTCTTATCAAAGCCCATGCCATTAACGCTACATAGTATTCATATATTAGCCTGAGCCAGGTACCCATTTTATCGACCAAACCTTTAAGGATAGATGAACAGCTGGGTTGACTGTGGGCCGACTGCCGCAACCGGGATTCGAACCTGGGCGGCCCGTGAAGGCGTCACGTGGCCAGAAACGCTAACAGGTCCACCACTTAAGGCATATAACGTTTTAATGAATATAAAACAACAGCTATATTTCCAAACTCTTGCATGGATTTACCTCCTGGCATTTTGGAAATAAAAAGATACAGATAAAGTCCGGAAAAGGTCATTATTTTTTTATCTTTGTTCACTGTTTTCAATAGTGAGCATTCTCCATTAGTTGATATTATCTTTACTACCATTCTGATACTATTAGATGCAGTTTCCAGTGGAACTCTTCGCAAATAATGGTTAGGTAATTACTAGAATGCATTCCAATGTTTAATCCATTTTATAAAGTTAGTTTAATTATAATTTTTTTTTCCTCTCGAAGTCGAATCGTGATGGTATCGGGTGGATGTTACCGGTTTCCACCTGCTTGAGGGTGTATGAGTGTCAGCTGATGCCTGCAGAATACAGCTGTTCACATTAAAGAACTCCGCGCTTCGGTGAAGTCCACCCCTTTTCCCTGCTACTGACCGTAGCGCACAGCCTTTGGCTTGCAAGGTGACCCGCTTTTGAGAAGTGGTCCTGGGTAACACGTGACTCGTTGTAAAGTTACGTTGGTAACTTTTTCCGTTTTTGTTTACGTAGATGAGTGTTCTCACACTCTCTCTCTCTCTCTCTCTCTCTCTCTCTCTCTCTCTCTCTCTCTCTCTCTCTCTCTCTCTCTCTCTCTCTCTCAGCAGCCACAAGACTCGCTCGCCGTAGTGTGATGACCCGCTGCTCCATTGTCGTTAATCGTCCATAACATCATACCGTTAATCCTTCGTTAATCCTTCGTTACTTTTTCTTCCCCTTTTCTTCGTTTGTTAGCGTTAGTCTTCTTCGTAGATGTAGGCTAGACTGTGTGTATAGATATGAACAATATGTTCATTAACTTGTATTCGTTGAACTGTATTTACAGTAGCGATTGATTGTGACAAAACGATCGTTATACGGTATTCGTTAAATGTCCGTCATACGTAATGGGAGCCACCGTGTTCACACAATTGTATTAACCTTAACGCGCTGGCAGTAACGAATTCGCTATACGTCTTTAGAGCTAAACTGACTTTCTTGATCGTTAAACCTCGCTGTCAGTTCGTTAACTAAGGTCATGAAAGTCATTATCTTATCCTTTCACTTTCCTTGGCGTGTAATCTCCGCAATAAATCCTGAATGGCAGGTGTAATCGTACACGCGGTAATCCTACGTATCATAACCACATCGCCAGTGTCCAACCCTGAGATAAGATTGGAGGATGTGAGGTAATTATATAGACTTAATCAGCTTTTGGTGTTATATTTTGCGCATATATATCTTTCATTCAAACTATTCGCCATTTCCCGCGTTAGCGAGGTAGCGTTAAGAACAGAGGACTGGGCCTTTGAGGGAATATCCTCACCTGGCCTCCTTCTCTGTTCCTTCTTTTGAAGAAAAAAAAAAAAAATAAATGAGAGGGGAGGATTTCCAGCCCCCCCGCTCCCTTCCCTTTTAGTCGCCTTCTACGACACGCAGGGAATACGTGGGAAGTATTCTTAATCCCCTATCCCCATATATATATATATATATATATATATATATATATATATATATATATATATATATATATATATATTTTTTTTTTTTTTTTTTTTTTTTTTTTCTTTCATACTATTTGCCATTTCCCGCGTTAGCGAGGTAGCGTTAAGAACAGAGGACTGGGCCTTTGAGGGAATACCCTCACCTGGCCCCCTTCTCTGTTCCTTCTTTTGGAAAAAAAGAAAAACAAGAAAGAGGGGAGGATTTCCAGCCCCCCGCTCCCTTCCCTTTTAGTCGCCTTCTACGACACGCAGGGAATACGTGGGAAGTATTCTTAATCCCCTATATATCTAAGTCTCTTCTGATGTAGTTGATGATTGATGTTGTTACGATAACATACGAGTGTGACATCAGATAGCTAGTTGTAGTTTCCCTGTATTCATAATGGTGAGAGGTCTTATGCTCCAAACTCGTTATATAGGAAATGAATAAGTACAAACATCATGTCTTGTCCCCCGTAACTCTCTCTTGTTCCACGTCGTCCAGACACTAGATCTTTAGCAGATGACAAATTTAACGCGTTAGCAAGTTAACTTTAACTGAGGAATCGTGTGTGTAAACTTCTGGTTTGAAAAGAAAAAAAAGAATAGCAGTGGAGAGTTTGGCATTTTACTCTCGCCCATCTCGCCTCTGCTGTCAATTAAATATTAAGCGTTTGTGTTTCATGTGATGTTTGTGGAGAATTAAATATTCAACCTGGTTCTGTTGGTGTGTTGCTTGTTAAAGCTAAAATAAGCATGTAATCATTGCTGCGTTGAGACGCTTTAACCTATATATATATATATATATATATATATATATATATATGTATATGTATATTCTTACGAGTCCACGGGGAAAATTCTCATGATTTTTGTTATCAAGACACTGCATATATATATATATATATATATATATATATATATATATATATATATATATATATATATATATATAATTTCATTCACTCGTTTATTTTTCTAAGGTGATGTTGTTTTTCTGTTGGTTTTGATGTATTTAGATGGGCATATCCTTTCTGTGTTGTTCCTATGGATATATTCTATGTTACAAATAGAAACAGAGAGAGAGAGAGAGAGAGAGAGAGAGAGAGAGAGAGAGAGAGAGAGAGAGAGAGAGAGAGAGTTGAAGAAGAAAAAAGAAAATGTGTGACTTGAGGGTTTTAGTTAATGAAACAGGCTCCTCAGTGTGGGACAGACTTGTCAGAATGTAGAAGTTGAGAGGGATCGAGGTGGTGCAGAAACTAAGAGGATTTAAGACACTGGCGTCTAGTTTATAAATGCCAAGTTGAATAGCAAAGAAAGGTGGAGCAAGGATTGGTGAACAAAATTAAGGATGCGGGTTGTTCGTGTAGGATGTGCTAGTAAGGTAGTTAAGACAAGTCCAGGTGGCTGGAGGCTTGGTGTGCCATTACTGGCACAGATCGTGTGTGTGTGTGTGTGTGTGTCTGTCTGTCTGTCTCTCTGTCTGTCGTGTAAGCTTTGCAGTGTGTTTTATGCAGTGTCTTGATAACGAAAATCATGATAATGATAAGAATTTAACATGATGATGATAAGAATTTAACATGATAATGATGAGAATTTAACATGATCATGACAAGAATTTAATATGATAATGTTAAGAATTTAACATGATAATGGTAAGAATTTAACATGATAATGATAAGACATTAACATGATAATGGTAAGAATTTAACATGATAATGATAAGAATTTAACATGATAATGATAAGAGTTTAACACAATAATGATAAGAATTTAACATGATCATGATAAGAATTTAACACGATAATGATAAGGATTTAACACGATAATGATAAGAATTTAACACGATAATGATAAGGATTTAACACTATAATGATAAGAATTTAACATGGTAATGATAAGAGTTTAACAAGATGATGATAAGAATTTAACATGACAGTGATAAGAATCTAACACGATAATGATAAGAATTTAACATGACAATGATAAGAATTTAACCAGTCTTGAGACTCAGGGGATGTCTTACGTCATCAGTCTATCAGAAAGACACCAGGATGTCAGAAAAGATAAATTATCTGAGATAAGAGTTTAAGGATTTGAAAGTTCTGTGGATATTTCAATGAATGCTTGTCTTATCATGGAGTAACTGAAATAAAAGCATTGCTTGAGGGATACGAAGTAGAACAACAAGGGTGACTCTTGGTAAAGAGAAAGATTCGTATTTGTGTATCATAAGTCTCTCTCTCTCTCTCTCTCTCTCTCTCTCTCTCTCTCTCTCTCTCTCTCTCTCTCTCACTTTCATATACGAACGCGATGCGTCAATATTTTACAATCTTTATATGTCTGTATCTTTTTTTCTCTCTTTATATATTTCCTTTTATGTACGTTTGACGTAGAAGTTCTGTCGTATTTTGTCATACAGCGTGCGAACGAAGGTGGGTTAGAAAGGGGAAGAACATGGGGTGGTTAAGAGGCGAAAATTGGTGTTAATGAGAGAAATAGGGTAGTTATTGAGTGTACAAATGTACGGAATGGGATTTTTTTATTTGATCATGTCCACCATTTTGATCCTCTGCCGTACGACGACTGTCAGATGGAAGAACTATGTGATATGTGACATACTTTTTGGTACAGTTCATGCTTGCTGTGAAGGAAGCGTTGTAGGTATATTATTATTATTATTATTATTATTATTATTATTATTATTATTATTGTTATTATTATTATTATCATTATTATTATTATGATTATTATCTTTTTTCTTTTTCTTTTTTCAAACTATTCGCCATTTCCCGCGTTAGCGAGGTAGCGTTAAGAACAGAGGACTGGGCCTTTGAGGGAATATCCTCACCTGGCCCCCTTCTCTGTTCCTTCTTTTGGAAAATTAAGAAAAAAAAAAAAAACGAGAGGAAGATTTCCAGCCCCCCGCTCCCTCCCCTTTTAGTCGCCTTCTACGACACGCAGGGAATACGTGGGAAGTATTCTTTCTCCCCTATCCCCAGGGATATTATTATCATTATTGTTATTATTATTATTGTTATTATTATTATTATCATTATCATTATCATTCTTATTATTGAAAGGTATGAAAGCAAGATTTGTGTTTAACATCATACGCCTGGGTGCTCAGCTTGGGGCCGCCGTCCGCCTCCATATAGTCATTAGCCATACCAGTCATGTGGTTGGTTATCGTACGGTGCAGAGACATTTGAGGGGAATAGGCAGTTAAGGCACACCGTATGATCAACAAGGGTATGTTTTCTTTTATCATAAATAAAAAAAAAGAATCGAGCTCAGGCCTTAAATGAATTTTGAATAATCTGAAAAGATAAGTATTTTTAAGAGAGGAAAAATACTTCAAGGATTTTGGTGGAAGTGGAACACTTTTGCCTTTTAAAAAGGGTCAAGTTGTAGCTATTAGAAAAAACTCTTGGTCTGGAAAACTGGAAAGCTGTAACTTTTCATTACGATATAACTAGATTTAGAAGGATCCTTTTTACACCTTTATTCAGTATTTGTTTAGAATGGTTTCCATATAGTAGTCAAGTGTCATTCTTTCGGATTTCTACAGCAAATCGGAGCTGCGCTGCGTTCAGGAGCAGGGAAATGATCGAGTCTTCTTAGACCGAAAGGATATGTGAAGAGACTTAAGTCCTCTTCGTACATTGTTGACACAACCACATGCAGGTGGAGTCCGGTAAAACATTGCTTATTAACAACAGTTGTGAAACGATATTTCAATTAACAGAGTTAAGTCTGCATTAAGTGAAAAATCATATAGCCATTCACAGCACAGCATTATGCTTCAGAAACGAGAAACGATTCGAACGTTCGAAACATTTTTATCCTATTTTGAAGCAATGAGGGTTATTTCGGCAATAGTAGCAGTTTTAAGACATTTCAATTAACAGAGTAAGTCTGCATTAAGAGATGAATCATACAGCCATTCACAGCACAGTATTGTGCTTCGAAAACAAGGAACGATTCAAACGTTCGAAGCATTTTGTCCTATTTTGAAGCCATGAAGGAAGGTTTACGACCAGAGACGCGTATGATGGCGGCAAGGGAAGTGTAGGTATGAAATGTGGTATATATATATATATATATATATATATATATATATATATATATATGTGTGTGTGTGTGTGTGTGTGTCCCTCCCTCTCCCTCCTGGTGGAGTTGAGGAAATGGTTCGGAGGTTCAAACCAGCAGTGTGTCGCCCACCCAATCACAAATCAGGAGCGGACATCCATTACGCCTAACAACCCTGCGGCACCCCAGACCTTTTGCAAACTCCAAAAGCCTCGTAAAACCTCCTTCTTTAACGCCATGGCACCAGATGCATCCCCTCTCTCTCCCTCCCTACCTTCCTCCCTCCCTCCCAACACAGGGCGACGACCCATCCACCCCAGCAGACACACACACACACACACACACCCTCGCTCTCTCTCCCTTCCTCCCCAACACCTCCCTACCCCTGCTGCTGCTGCTGCTGCTCCCAGGGCAAACACATGCTAGTGATCAACGACAAGATGTAAATCTCAGAGCTCCCGGTGTAGCTAGTGCCGCTCAGCTGCCGCGCCTCGCCTGCCACCACCACCACCACCGTCGTGGCATCACACACACACACACACACACACACACACACACACACACACACACGAGAGTCCAGCAGCGCACAACCCAAACGCCGGCCACAAGCTGGCCCTGACGTGAATGAGGTAGCCGACTTACAAGCCGGTTACGTAGGCCGAGCTGTGTGGCCTTAGCGATGCAGAAGACGGAATGCTTTAAGCCAAGTGTCGGTCCTCAATGTCGCGGCTTCCAGGGGAGTCCAGCTGCACATGGAACACTCACCCAGCGACTTCCAGAGTCCAGAAACACATGGAATACTCACCCAGCAGCTTGCAGGGTCCAGCAACACACGGAATACTCACCCAGCGACTTCCAGAGTCCAGAAACACGTGGAATACTCACCCAGCAGCTTGCAGTCTCCAGCAACACACGGAATACTCACCCAGTGACTTCCAGAGTCCAGAAACACATGGAATACTCACCCAGCAGCTTCCAGGGTCCAGCAACACATAGAACACTCACCCAGCGACTTCCAGAGTCCAGAAACACATGGAATACTCACCCAGCAGCTTGCATTGTCTAGCAACACACGGAACACTCATCCAGCAGCTTCCAGTGTCCAGAAACACACGGAATACTCACCCAGCAACTTCCAGAGTCCAGCATCCCATGAAACACTCACCCAGGCAACACCTGGTATAAATGAGGCCCTTTGGAGGTAACACAATCGGAAATACGTAAGCTGAGTTGCTGCCATCTTGTCACAGCTTGCAGAGGAATCGAGCAACACACCGAATCACCCACCCAAGCAACACCTGGCGTAAATGAGGTCCTCTGGACTTGGTAAGTAAGCTGAGCTATATATGATAAACCCTGTCGGGCCCTGGAGGATATGCAAGAGTAAAGAGGCTTCAGAGAGAGAGAGAGAGAGAGTCGAGAGACAGGCAAGTGATTTTGAGACTAAGAGGTCGTTCCATGAGTGGCGGAGGAACTCCTGCGTCTCCTGAAGGAGGAGGTGGGAAACCCAAGACTTCGACACAAACCCAGGGAGGCAGTGGTTTGCGAAAGGAGGGGTTTTACGAGCGTCGGTGGCAGGCAGGAGATCCGGTGAGTGGATGATGACGCAGCTACGGAAGACGAGAAGGTGACGTATGGGAGAGAGTAAAGTACTTTCCCCTTGAGCCAACCTCACCACACGACTCTACTGCCATGACACACACACACACACACACACACACTCATGACACACACACACACACATACACACATCGTATAGTGTAAGGTCTATATATATATACGTCTTTGTCTGTGGGTGTCATTACGTGATGAGTGTTTCTGCATCACAGGGAGATAGTTTTACGCTTGTGTTGCCCCTGTTTTACGCTTGTGTTGCCCCTTGTTTTACTCGTGTGTTGCCTCGTCTTCATCCTTGGAAGTATTCTATCACCAAGTAACCATCTTCCGATTGACGAAAACAATCGTTCGTTAAGAAGGCTTAACAGATCAAGATGTTCAGCGGAGAGTCAAAAAGTGAAGTCATGAAGGCTGTTGACATGTATGAACGACCCTGTTAAGTCTCTGGCATAGTTAAGTTCTAGATATCAAAACCTGGCGGTTTGATTCATGTCAGGACTTCAGTAACTTCACCTTACATCAGGTCTCCACGTCCTGGGAACATCTCTCTGTACCATTATGTTTTCTTTTACTTAATCACCCATAAAGAACAGGGTTGTCTCCGTTATTAGCGGGAGGGCTGAACTAACTAGTTGATATGGTAGTTGTAAAATACATTGAAAGACTTTAGCGTCTCCATATAACAGTTTTTTTTTTTTTTTTCATTATTGTAGCGAACCTGGAGACTGGGCAGTTATTTATGGTTCATAAATCTAAGGAAACTTAGTCTAGTTTTTGGTCTTTGTTTTGCTATCTTAGATATAAATATATTTTTTTTTCTTCTCAGTGTTAAATGAAAGAGATACTTGAGCACAATAACGTCCTTTGTAAACAGGTAAATAAGGATTAGTTATAAGAATATATATATATATATATATATATATATATATATATATATATATATATATATATATATATATATTGATTACGTAACCTTAGGACCCCTTTTGGAAGGTTGCGCTGGACTCTGGAGCAGGGTAAGGCTTGCTCCATTGCAACGAGAAGGTCCTGGACGACCCAGGCGATGATACAACCCAAATGAAAATTAACTTCCTCGCTTAGATTGTAACATTCGCAATTCATTCTTTACTCCACCGTTACATGCGTCCGTCACCACACCGCTCAAGACAGAGGATGAGCGACTCTTGTTACCCTTTGAAGACGAGACCGCCATAGCTCAAAACACAGTTTACATCGTCTTTCCCAACCACCTCCTCCTCCTCCCACCCACCCACTCCCACGTCGCTTATGATAACTGGCTTTCAAGATGTTTTCAGAAGTTAGGTTTCATTACTCACGCCTTACGCCACTGTGGTATTTTCTTGTGTAGTTTATCTAACGCTTGAACTTAATGAGGGATTGTTGAATTGTGTTTAATAGTGTTTTCTTGCCACCAATGAGTATTTTATTCATTTTATAGATATTATTTGATACCATTGGAGGTCATTTTCTTTATTTGATTTATTCTTTGTTTTGTGTATGAATGTAATCTGTGATGGTTCCATTTTTAGAACGTCTTAAGACTATGTTGCCGATAGATGTGTGTGTGTGTGTGTGTGTGTGTGTGTGTGTGTGTGTGTGTGTGTGTGTGTGTGTGTTGTAAACTTATGTGTACGTTTTTTTTTACTACCATTGTTGCACTGCCTGAAGAGCGATATGGCGAGATATTATGTATTATGGTATGAGGGTTCTTTGTGATGATAATATGATCTGATTAGTTTCTGGGTAGTTTAATTTGCATATCAATTAGGTGACGAGATTGGTTTAAACTCGGGGATCTCGGTGCCTCGCTGTGTTGGGTTGAGATCCCCCTGGAAAGATCAAGCGAAGAGGAGTTTCCAGTTTTGCCTAACTGGAATCCTTTTGTCTCTGGGTGCGTACGATATGATCCTCCACGGTTCCCGGTCGTGAACATCAGCACATGAGAACGACAGGACCTGGACTTTGTGTAAGATTTAAAACACATCGGTAATTTTAAACTATCACCACCGTAATTGTTATCTGTTTCAGGTCACAACAGAAGCTAAAAACTTTAAACGCTTTCAACACCTATATCTCTGTTGTTTTTTTTTAAGTTCTTTGGTACGACTGCGCGGCTCTTGGTTCGAAAGTCCCAAAGGTCGTGTGTGTATATATATATATATATATATATATATATATATATATATATATATATATATATATATGTATATATATATGTATATATATTCCTCCCACTATCATTCGTCTGTAGTTGGACAACACCATAAAGTTAGTGAACCAGCCTTAGGTCTCTCTCTCTCTCTCTCTCTCTCTCTCTCTCTCTCTCTCTCTCTCTCTCTCTCTCTCTCTCTCTTGGTGCCCCCACAATGTGAATCATTAAAGAAAGTAAGAGATGTGGGCCGCTGTTGTGTGGCGACATTGGCGCGGAGGATCATAAAGGCCATATGTCCTGCACCAACTTCCCAGGGGTCCTTCGCCTAACTGCCGAACTGCTGGTGCCTACAGCTGGCATTCCGCGAGTCCTTGAGGCTAAGGGAGGACTGGGGCAGCGGCGGGGCGGGGCGGGCGGTCGAAGGGTGGCGCGTAAAGGGAGGGGAGGAAAGGGAAAGGGAGTTGAGTGAGTTCGAGTGAGGGAAGAGGATGTGGCTGATGCTGTGGGCTTTGCTGTGCAGTAAGGGTGAATGGGTTGAACTTGTGGGGTATAAGGGCTTGTTTTGGGCCTTTAGGGCTGCTATTGATAATTTTGTAAGGGCTAGTTGCTAGTTCCGGGCCTTTAAGGCTGCTACTCCTGGTTCTGTAAAGGGCTAGTTGCTAGCTCTAGGCCTTTAAGGCTGCTACTACTGGTTCTGTAAGGGCTAGATGCTAGTTGCGGTTCTTTAGGGCAGCTATTGATAACTCTGTAAGGGCTAGTTGCTAGTTCTGGGCCTTTAGGGCTTCTACTACTGGTTCTGTAAGGGCTAGTTGCTAGTTCTGGGCCTTTAAGGCTGCTACTACTAGCTCTGTAAGGGCTTGTTGCTAGTTCTGATCCTTTAGGTTAGCCGTTACTCGCTCAGTGAGGGCTATTTTCGGGCCTTTAGGGCTGTTACTACTAGCTTTGTAAAGGGCTATTTTTGGGTATTTAGGGCTGCATCTACTAGCTCTATAATGGCTATTTTTTGATGTTTAGGGTTGCTGTCACCTGCTATTACAGTATATGACGTAATTCATCCATATAAGACGATTTAAACCACAAACTGAATGCAATGACTATACACTTGCCTCTCGTCTTTGTGTAATATTAAAAGCAAAAATGAGAAACAAGATATATAAGGTATATGGAGGATTGTAAGTTATATAAAAGCATATTCTAATACTTGTTGCAAGTTCAATTCCTCTTTGTTAGTGATATTATCCTTCACTTGCTTCATCTGCCTTGAAACTAGTTTTATATTTTTCGTTTTTTGATGTCAGTTGACATGGGCTCTGCGTGCACTTTCGTGTAATAGTCATATATATATATACATAAGATTCCCTAGACGTTCTGTAGGTTTGGACTATCGTGATGGCCCCGTGTCTATCAAGTCCATGGCTTCTGTATTCATGATGCCAAAAAAAATACACGTCCTCCTTGTGATGCTGGGCGGGATATTCAACCTTGTACAGGGTGTTGATAAGGCGAAATGTTGCTTCTCTCGTAATGAGGTTGATGTCCCGTGAATTGGTTTTGTTATTCTGTTTTGTATTCGGTCTAATTTTTTGTGTTTGTCGTTTTTCGAATGAGCTCTAAGGCCCAAAGTCGCTTCTTGGTATTATGAATTACGTGAGTTAATTCAGGTTTTTATTTTTTGGTTACTGAAGTGGTTTATTGGTTACCGTGACGAGAGGGCAAGTTTGAAACGAGGTGGTTTATTGGTTTGATAGCGTGACAAACCCATAAGTATGAAACGAGTTGGCAAGTTTGACACAAGTGAGTGTATTGGCTTAGGAGTGTGACGGACCCATTAATGTGAAATGAGATCGTTTATTGGTTACTGTGACGACTTGAGTTTGACGAGAAGTCGTTAATTAATTACTGGAACGGTCAGACAAGACTATAATGATGACATTAAATCAGTGAGAGATGAATTAGAATGGACGAAGTCACTGATAAACAAACAGTAAAGCAAAATAAGACTCCATTTTCTTAATAAATGATTTCCATTGAAGTACAAGATTTATGAAGTTGGGGTTTATTGATATCTAATTGCACTAATCACCTGTTTTACTAATGACCTCAAGGGGGGGTTATATATATATATATATATACATACACTCCTTATATGACAGCGTATTCAAAGTGGTGAGACATAAGGATTAAATCACACGTTTAGAATTTATAGAGACCATCGTATGGGATATGTTTTTAACACCACTAGAGATATGGCGCAAGTCGAGTTAGCATATGTTTTATGCCCACGATTACATATATGTAAATATATATATATGTAACCTTTGGGAAGCTAAGTGGAATTTGTGGGTGTGGTTCGTTAACTCTCTAAAAATGCCACAGATGCAACACGCTTGCACGATATAGTGTGAATGCTCGGCCGACAGCGCCAGTCATTCTATTGGAAAATTTCTCTCTCTCTGTATATATATATATGAAAAAAGGCTTTATGATTTCTCATGATATTCCGACAGCACAATAAAGTGAGATGTCGCCATGAGGAAGACCAGGAGCTGTGTGTATTTGTCATATTCATTCGGCAGGGTCCTTAAAGACACACTTTCCTTAGGAATTCCAAATCTTAAATCCTTAAGGTGGGAAGGTCTGGAGAGTTTCCAAATTTAATTTGTGCGCTGGCCCGTCTACCATTCTCCCTTTGATTCATTATAACGCAGTTTTTGAAAACTTCCCAGTTTTATCTTCAAAGTATAACAAAGACTATTTAGCTTTGGCTGAGAAACTGCTAAGGAATTTTTCGAAGTGGGGGACGCATCTCGCTACACCCTCATGTTCCTCCTCCGATGCTGCTCCTCCCTCACTGCTAGAATCACAACGTTAGAATTGTGGTGGAAAGGCCAAGTACCTCGTTCTTGTGAGGGAAAAGATGGAGGGAGACAGAGAGGTGGAATATCTCTCGTATAATTCCTGGTACAAGAAGCAATGGATGGGAGAGAGATATATATATATATATATATGAAGACGTTATTAATCATCTCACAGCCTTACCTACAACACTGAACAAATTATAAGAACTTTTATAACATAATAAGTGATAGGGTTGCAGCGAGATAACAGCGAGGTCCAGATGTCTCTTTGAGAAAATGTACGTCCATGTAAATTTGTCTCTCACGATATAAGACAAGGACACGAGACTGTATAACATGCAAGATGAATTATCATAAATAAGTTATGAATCATAAATAAGTTATGAATCTGTCTTGCACAGTCTGCAAATGCATCTCCCCTCCCAAGCTTAGACCATGCAAGGTATATATATATACATATATATATATATATATATATATATATATATATATATATATATATATAGATAGATATAGATAGATAGACACCCAAGGACCTTGTGCAAGAGTCCTGGTCTCACCCAGGACCTATTCAAAGGACCCCTGCAACCCAAAAATGCCCTACGTTCAGTAGCAGGGACTTGCAGACTACTTTGCAGTGAGAAGGTCTTTGACGAGACTTTACTCCCAGTGACACAGCCTTGTCGATGTTTTATAACTGTCTTGTGTCACCATTTTCAGACGTGACATCATCATGACCCTGGGCTGCAACATGTACTAATTTGCATACGAGAATTTACCTCATCACCCCACTGGAAAAAGTACTCGTGTGACCCTGAAAGTTATGACGCACATTTGTATCCCCCTTAAACACGACGGTACGACCTCCAAGACCATCGGAACGACCATTGAGCACGACGATACGACGCTTGACCTCGACTGTACGACCTTTAGATGGAGTATCGAGGATTTTTCCCGAGGCGAACACGTATTTAGAAAAGATATTCGCAGTATTCGTTAACGTAAGAAAAAAAGAAAGATGAAGACAATATTGAGTGGTATATTACCGTCCTCTCTCTCTCTCTCTCTCTCTCTCTCTCTCTCTCTCTCTCTCTCTCTCTCTCTCTCTCTCTCTCTCTCTCTCTCTCTCCAAAACCTTCAGGCAATGTCTCTTAGACTCCATCTCCATCTTCAAGAACTCCCACGCGTCATCTTGCCATATGCCGCTGGTGGTCGACAGCGCAGCATTCGCACCCATCACCACCGCCACCAGAGGCCGCGTTCTCTCGTGCACTTATTCCACATTCAGAGAATCCCTCCTTTAGCAGCTCCATGAGCTTCGCATCCGGACGTGGAAATACACCCCCCCACACCCCACTCGCCAACCCCGCCACCCATCACCTCCACTTAAAAATATCGCATTCAGAAAGTGTGACTTCCTCTCTCTCTCTCTCTCTCTCTCTCTCTCTCTCTCTCTCTCTCTCTCTCTCTCTCTCTCTCTCTCTCTCCCGCCTTTCAGAAATCCACAGTACACCCACCCCTCCTACCCCATCCCCCCCACCAGACCCAGACCCCACCTCCCCCCCTTCCCCCCCATATGCGATAAGAGTCATAGAAATTCGCACCATCTACGTCTCTCTCTCTCTCGCTCGCGCGCGCGTAGCGCTCAGGGGAGCCACTGATAAGGTCGAAAACCCCCGAATTCATGAACAGGGAAGCGATTACCGCTCGTTCGACAGCGCGGCAGAAATTCATGATTATTAAAGTACAAACCCGAAGGTAAAAAAGAAAAGTTAGCATTGGCTGTATTGATCAGCTGTTGGGAGTGGAGGAGAATGGGGTGTTTGGGGTGCTCATATTTTCGCCAGCCTTTGCCGATAAGCCTCGGGTGTTGAGCCTGCCCGATAGATGGCGCGTGAACTGGTCGCTTTTTCCTGCATTAGGCTACCAAGCGGTGGGGGTGTGTGTGGTGTGAGGTGGGGGATGATACGACCGCTCCAGGCAACCTCTCTCTTAACACCTCTTTCCCTCGCTCGAGGTGTGACTGATGTGTGTGTGTGTGTGTGTAGAGAGAGAGAGAGAGAGAGAGAGAGAGAGAGAGAGAGAGAGAGGGTGTTTGTGCTTGTGTGTGTCTGCGTGTATGTTTGTTTGTATACCGTTGATTTCTTGCTGTCTGTGGAGTTGTTTGTTGTTAGTGAGGAAGGGGGGGGGGGCTGTTTGGGGGGCTGTTTGTTTATGTTCGAGTGTGTTTGTTTGCGTCTATTATGTGAGTGTGTTTGCTTGTATACATTTTGCTTGTGCCTGTGGAGCTGTTTGTGTTAATGAGGAGAGGTGGTCTGTTTGTATACATTTGCGTGTGTAGTTTATTGTCTATAATAATCCTCTTACGCATTGTTGATAACTCACTACCGTATTATCCCACCCGCTTATTTGTTATATCACCAAATCAAACCTTCTTCGTGACCCCAGTGGACGATATATATCAACCACACGATCATGCTACGCAAGATGCACTACTTCTCACACCCTTTCCATCCGTATTATGCCATCAGACTCGAACATACGCACACACAAGACACCCTCCCCCTCCTCTTCGTCCTCCCTCACACACACACACACACACACACACACACAGCCATGTAAAACACCAGATGTAAATATACATCGCCGTAAACTGGGCGAGCGCATCAACGCGACCATATTGTCAAGAAAAAGGACTCATACGTTAAGTCTGGTAGGGAGATGGTAGGTGCCGATGGCCATTTCAGGATAATCGAAGCTGATGGCGCTGGTGGGGAGGCCCTGGCTTGGCTTGGCTGCTACTACCTCGAGTTTGAATGCCACTCTCTCCCGCTCTAAGTTTGATTTTGTTGCTCAATTACCGCATTGTGAGGGAGGGAGGGAGGGGGGCGCCTTGAGAGAGGGGGGGCGCGGGAGGGGGGCCTTATCTGGGTGGGCTCATTGGAGCGGACGGAACGACAGGAGAGGGGGGGGGGGGGGACGACGACCTTCCGTCGTTGCTGCTTCTGCTTCCCATGTGTGCAGCTGTGCGAGCGGTAGCTGTGTGTGTGTGTGTGTGTGTGTGTGTGTTCCTTAGCGCTCCGTAGCCACAAAGAGCTAGGTAAACTCGTGGTTCTAACCACATCATCATTTCTTTGCTCAATATCTCTCCCTCCCTCCAAGAAGTTCGACCTCTCAATACCTTCAATGCTGAACGCATTTACCCCCCTTTTTTCCAGCTAGTCCGCGTTCTGCTCCCTGGCCTCCTTACCCTACCCTAACCCTGTATACATTGTGTATGCGCCCACCCCATAATCATACAGCACCTCCCAATACACCAGGTACATGTGATACATTAACACGAGGGGGTTTATATACGAGGTTCCAACCCTTGTATCCAGAGATGAGTCTTTCCCCATCACTATCGAGTCGCATAACAAGCAGGGAATTTACATCAGCTCCTGCCATTCACCTTTGATTATTATCACCTCTAACCCTAAGTACATAGGGGTTATATGTTCACACTCAGTCACCCCTTACGTTAAAGTGATGCGCGTATGGCCATTTTCCCTTTTTTCTGCTTATCACATGGATTCATGTGATCATGTTCGCCCCTCTGACCACATAGGGGTGATGTGATCACATCGCATAGGGTTTATGTGGTCATAGTTGGTCTGTATGATATATTGTTTTACACTATTCCCGGAGCCATCCCTTCAGTTATTTATTTATAAATGCTTTTCCTTTACTTATTCTATGCTTCACTTGTTAAACGAACCGTCAGTTAACATTTATTAAGTGCGTATTTTTCCGTAGTATGCGTCTATTATTGGTATGGCTTGATTGTGATGTTGACGTCTGTGTATCTGTATGTCTGCGTATGTCTGTTTGGTTCGTATAAAAATGAAAGATTTCTAAGTAAAGTTGTAAGAAAGATCTGTGATATTACCTAATTACCTTTTGCCTTAGTGGATAAAGGAGTTTATTTAATCCCTCTCCTCTAGCATCATTTATATCAAGTTTTGCATAATTGTGTAGTTGAAATAGACAAATAATGAAAGAATAAGAGAGTTAAAAACAATTTACTACATCATCCATCAGAAAATAATGAAAACTGAAGGAATTATGTTTAATCAAGATTAAAAGTCTGCCCATCATTTGGTGTCGTATTTTGAAGCATAGATTTCCATTTTGATATAGATATTTCACAATACATTTTGACCTGTGATGATAAATGTGTCTCGTTGATATATAGCGTGATCGGAGTTAGGAGCGAGATGTCTATATATATATATATATATATATATATATATATATATATATATATATATATATATATATATATATTCCTTACTTTATCTTTCTGCCCCAAGATTCATTTCTCTCTGGCAGCCGCAGTGGCCAGAAAGTCAGCCACGTCCAAAGGCAGGACCACAGGTCAAGTAGTGTGATAAAGTGTGCTTGTTTCGGGAGTGTGAGTGCACTACAGTTGAGGGGCAGATGTCCACTGTCATCAGCATGGAAGTAGTCGCATACTGAGTGTGAAGGATGATCTAATATGGTAAGTCAATGTTTGTATTATTAGGGATATTAGTGTTGCCCAGAACACAGAAGAGAAAGCATAACACGTACTCGTTTGAGGGGTGTGGTTTCAGATGGGTGTATATGCTATGAATATAAAGAAGAGAATTTCATACAAATGTATGTTTAATACTAATATAATGCGATTATATGTGGCTTACAGAACCATAGGAAGTAAGGCATATAAAGCTAAAAACTCTCTTCATTTCTGTATAATTAGCTTGTATACATTACTAATACATCTCCCGTTAGCACGAAGTAACACTCATTTGTGATGCTCCAATATAAGTTGTCCCATGTAGAGCTGTTGGACGGGAGAGCGGTGTCAACAGGACACTGTTGTGGGAATGCCTGACAACAGAGACAACGGGTCGTTACTGTGGCATACATAGTCTAGGAGGGCAGTAGTCAACCTTGTTGTCCAGCACTAGGTTGCCTACTGTCATACATATTTGCCATACCTGCTCTTCCCCCCCCCCCAACGAACATGTTATGGGCGCAACCTCTGCTTTCCCAACGGTGATTCTGTTGTCTTATTGTTTGTTTTTGTTGTTGTTTTTGTTGTTCTTGTCTGCCTCACCCTTTTGGACAACAAAGGGTGATCTGCAGGATAGTGGAAGGACAGGAAGCTAAGGAGATCTAAAGTCCTAAGGATTCCTTCGTTGATCTTGACTTTGCTATTTGTATATATGTATATTGTATGTGTGTGTGTGTCTCTATTGTATTGTCTCTACATCTGAGCTACTCAGTACAGACCTCTCAGCCTCCCGCCTCCACAGTGACGCCTTCCTACAGAGGTTATCCCCAGGTATGAGTGATGCTGACCATCTGGGAGATATCTGTATGTGATCTGGAGTGGAGTCGGTCGCGTATATATATATATATATCAGCATAGGAGCTGTCGCGTGTGTCCAAATCTTTCTCGGGAGGCGGGCGTGGGGGTTGTGAGCGGGCGTGTAAGCGGGCGTGGGGGAGAAGGAGGGAGGGATTCGAACACACACCCCTCCTCCTCCTCCTCCTGAACCCTTGCTATCTCTCGTTGAGTGTACGCCCAAAACGTCTCTCCAACCTCCTCCCAGACGCCTCCACATTTCAATTTCCCGTTTTGACA
The DNA here is from genome assembly GCF_036320965.1 of Panulirus ornatus. NCBI lineage: Eukaryota > Metazoa > Arthropoda > Malacostraca > Decapoda > Palinuridae > Panulirus > Panulirus ornatus. Next base: position 3,468,418 of record NC_092249.1, read on the forward strand.
CATAGAGGCGATTTCGAGCCCCGATGCGGTCTAAATCTCATCCTTAGTGTCACTCACTCAAGAGGTCTTGGAGGTGGGGAGGGAGGGGAGGGGAAGACAGGGCCAAAGAGAAATGTTATCGTATGTTATTGCCCGTATGCTAGGGGGGTGGTCCAGAAGGTCGAAAGTGTTCGGGATTTTGTATGCTGGCCTCGACCGTGCGTGCGACGTCCCAGGGAACAGTTGGATGTGACGGTTTTCCCTGTGTATTGAGAGCTTCTTCTCCTGTCTGGCCATGAGACAGAGAATATCCTCATGGGAAACACGAGCTAGCCAGTTACAGCAACATATTTGAGGAATATTTGAGGAATATTTGAGGAATATCGCCATCCACTTCTTCGAGAACTGGCGGACCCCTCGAAATATGTCCCATCTCTACCAATGAGAAATATTATTCATGTATTTCCGCTGCGAGTGTGTTTTTTATTGTCTTTTCTTTTGTGTGAGGGTCAATACAGAAGTTTGAAGACTTTTTTTTGATGGTAGGTTAATACAGTATTTTTTCAGTCGAAGGAGACAACCTATGATGTTTCATATGGACATTGTGTGGAACTCAGAGTAAAACAATAACAGATGCTACACTATTGCTCTCTGTGTCTTTCTCTTCCTTTTTTTTTTTCTTCCTTAGAAAAAAAAGTATATAGTTTTCTTTTTTTG
>NC_092249.1:3471613-3476613 GCF_036320965.1 Panulirus ornatus
GGCGGGCGCGCGCCTCCTGCTTGAGCAGCATACACTCCTCTTTCCACAACAGGATTATGGTGTTTGGTATTGCACGGGAAAAGGTTTACGACGTGGCTGTACGAGCACTCGTGTTCTTGTGGCTCTATATGACGCCCTTGACCATGGCGGTATCATTGTTGTGTACGTAAATTATCCGTTCAGTAATAAGATTACTTTTAGTGATCCATTGAATTTACGGACTTCTCAGAACACAAGTTGATTAAAGTATTTAGAAAATGAAAGTTCGTGGGGAAAGAAACTACAGATCGTAAACAGATTGGGTCTTGCACGAAAAAACGTACACGATAAGTGGATTGAGACAGGATTGAAGACTGTTTTCTAAAAGGCAAAAGAAAAGGATGGAATAAACAGAAAACGAGAACGAAACCTGGTTTTCTAAGAGGGAGGCCTCTTCCCCCAACCCAACACCCCCATCACCTCTCACCCCCCAAAAAAGTATCGGATTGCAATACATTGTAGTCAAGGCAAAACAATATGAGTAGGAATGAATCATACACGTTTGAATGGCCTTGCCGAACGATGCTGCTGTGGTGGTGGCGAGGTGATGGCGGGGGTGTATATATATATATATATATATGTGCGTGTGGCCTTAACACCTGTGGTAAATTACAACACCTGTAACACCTGTAACAATCTACTTGCCAACCACCATATGCCAACTACCACCTGATAACAGTACTCACATCGTCTACCAACATGTCTTTTTTTTTTTTCTCTCTCTCTCTCTCTCCCTACCGCCTCTCAGGGCTCTTCGATTCCTCGATTCTGATGTTAAAAGGGTTAGAAAGTCTTAGATTTTATCATGTTACGAAGAGAAGGGGTTCAATTCTAGTCTGGTAATGAAGAGTCCAATCCTAGCTATCACTGAACAGAAGGATCCAATCCTAGATATCAATGAAGAAAAGGATTCAATCCTAGTTCTCAATGAACAAAAGGATCCAATCCTAGTTCTCAATGAACAAAAGGATTCAATCCTAGTTCTCAATGAACAAAAGGATCCAATCCTAGTTCTCAATGAACAAAAGGATCCAATCCTAGTTCTCAATGAACAAAAGGATCCAATCCTAGTTCTCAATGAACAGAAGGATCCAATCCTTACAAGCTCAACTGAAGATCATCAAACCAGGGTCTATATAGTGTTATGTTCCCTGCCATACTCCGGGCAGTTTAGTAGGTCAACCACAAGTAATTACCCCCTGGACCTGGACCTTATATACGCCTTTTCACCCTGTGATTGACATGCCATAATCACCCAGGCTTCGGCCGATACTTACATGATGACACACACACACACACATGAGTTCCACCCCACAACACCCACGCCTGTGGGGGTTTAGACCTCAGGTAATTACCCCCAGGTGTGCGCCCTTAACCCCTGATCTGCTTGGGGGGGAAACCCCCCACAAAGACCCTCTTGTGAAAGCAGAAGCCAAACTCGTAAATCAAGTGGCGTGACCCACGACCAATCTCCCTTGAGGCTGAGGTGTTTTGATAAGTCAATTTCCATCAGTGTCTTGAATTTATCACTCACTCTCATCTTTTGGACCTTCTGGTTTCTAAACCCCTTCAAGAGCCATTACTGGCGGTCCACTACTTGACATTTGAGGTCTTAACCTTCGTATTGCTTGGGAAGGAAGGTTAATTGTCATTGACCCGTCAGTTAGTGTAAGGGGGAAGTCAACTTGGTAGTTTGTAGTCGTTGGTATGGATGGCTGGTTTACCCATGTGAACCTTTGGGTTGTTTTTTCCCCCATAATCCCTCAGTACTTCGATAGGTTCTTTGTCCTTCTTAGTGTTCATCGTTTGTGTCTTGATCTGTCTTAACCCGCAGCTGTATGTCCTCACATATGATGTTAATTTGATGTTAGATAGTCATTATAATAACCCATGACTCTTGTTCATTCCTTATATCTCTCTGGGCGAGACAGCTCTATTTTAGTGAATGGCTATGACAAGAGGTTTGATGTGTGTGTCATGTGGCGGTGTCAGTGGCATAAAATGGTGTCAGGTGGCAAGAAGGAGGTGCGGTGGTGTCAGACGACAGACGTGTTAGGTGGCAGACGACTTGTATGTCGCATCTCCGTTACAGATGTTGGCAGGTATCACTACAGAAGGTGTTAATGACACACACACACACACACACACACACACACACACACACACACACACACACACACGTTTTATACCGCCACCACCACTAGCTAGGAGACGAGCCAGCCCATCCACAATTCTAATTCATTCCCACTTTTACTATGCCATTACCACAGTGCTTTACCACAGTACATTACCACAGTACATTACCACAGTACATTACCACAGTACATTACCACAATACATTACCACAGTACATTACCACAGCACATTACCACAGTACATTACCACAGCACATTACCACAGTACATTACCACAGCACATTACCACAGTACATTACCATAGTACATTACCACAGTACATTACCACAGTACATTACCACAGTACATTACCACAGTACATTACCACAGCACATTACCACAGCACATTACCACAGTACATTATCACAGCACATTACCACAGTACATTACCACAGCACATTACCACAGTACATTACCATAGTACATTACCACAGTACATTACCACAGTACATTACCACAGTACATTACCACAGTACATTACCACAGTACATTACCACAGTACATTACCACAGTACATTACCACAGTACATTACCACAGCACATTACCACAGTACATTACCACAGTACATTACCATAGCACATTACCACAGTACATTACCATAGTACATTACCACAGTACATTACCACAGTACATTACCACAGTACATTACCACAGTACATTACCACAGTACATTACCACAGTACATTACCACAGCACATTACCACAGTACATTACCACAGTACATTACCACAGCACATTACCACAGTACATTACCATAGTACATTATGACAGAGAGTGTCACACCCTCAGATATGACATGACAGTGAGTGCCATAGCGCCAACATGAGAGGAGTGGTGTCACAGGGCCCAGACACGACGTAAGGAGTGTCGCAAACCTCACATACGACATTAGAAGCGTCGCAACTTCACACATGGTGCGACAGGAGTGCGACAGCGTTCAGCAACGCTTGGAGTAGGAGATAAACCAGTGGCGGGGCTTGTGTGTGTGTGTGTGTGTGTGTGTGTGTGTGTGTGTGTGTGTGTGGTAGGGATCCCGCCATTCCCAACACGTACTGTGGTGGTTAGGAGGGGGGGGCGATGTTCTGTGTTGGCACCCGGCGTCCCGTCTCTCTCTCTCTCTCTCTCTCTCTCTCTCTCTCTCTGGTCGTCACTTGAGGGGGTTCGGTTGGGGGTGGGTTGTTGTTTGGGTCTTCACCCCCCCCCCCTCCGCCATACCCCCACGGAAAACAACCGTATTGTGTTAAAAGTCTGTCTGTGTGTGACCCAGATATGATAATGTGGTAAAAAGTTTTCTTTCTTTTTTTTTCCTTTTTCCCTCATAACATCATGGTGTCTGAGCCTACGCCAGCCTATGTCCCGTATCTTTTAATTTCTTTTCTCTCTTCTTCTTGTGGCAAACAACATGGCCAGGGGGGGGGGGGGTGGACTGTTGAAGGCCACGATTCTCTCTCTCTCTCTCTCTCTCTCTCTCTCTCTCTCTCTCTCTCTCTCTCTCTCTCTCTCTCTCTCTCCCTCTTCGATTGAGAGGCAAGCTTAATGGTGGGGTGGTGAGGGGGTCCTTGTGTCCATTTCTTCTGCATGTTGGGAACTTTGGCGAGCTTATGGAACTTGGTTTAGAAGTGATGGGTGTCAGCTGAGAGAGAGAGAGAGAGAGAGAGAGAGAGAGAGAGAGAGAGAGAGAGAGAGAGCGAGAGAGAGATACAGACGTTGACCAGGTTGCCTCTCCTTCCATGGAGATTCTCGCCAAATAGTTAATTTATATTTCATGTGCGTTGTTTGTGTAATTGTGGAACAATTACATTAATTAGGATTACCCAAACTGGTAAATGAACAAAATTCCTGTGTTCACAGTTTCCAGAATGTGTTCAATTTAACGTGGAGGGGTGGGGGGTGGGGGTGGGGAAGAGCGAACACACACACACACACACAAACAAAAAAAAAATTTCCCCCACAACCCCCCACCCAGAAACACTGATCGGCAACTCAGCCAATACCATAAATATAAGACTGTTTTCGTCACAACTCTGGCGCCGGAAGAGGGCCATTATCGCCCTTATTGCCCTGCGTGTGTAAGGGTCGAGTTTGCTCGTGGGCTGGTCATAGTTTTCGTCAATCTATACCACTTCGTGTTTGGGTGTCCGAGTGCGGAAATAATGTTTGGAAGGGAGCAGAGTAGAGCAGGTGGGAGTAGCAGGAAATGCTATATATTTGCGCTACATACGCTCAACCCAAGGGCATTGTAAGAGCGAAATGAGGAGATGCAACACGAGAGAGGAGGAAGGAGGAGGAAGAAGAAGAGAAGGAGGAAGAAGAGGAAGAAGAAGAGGAGGAGGAGGGGAAAGAAAGGCCTAGAATACAGACAGAAAATAAGAACAAGAAATGTCGGAGGGGAATCAAAGAAGAGTATAAATGAAGGTCTCCAAGGGAAGAATTGTAAATGAAGGTCTCCAAGGGAAGAATTGTAAATGAAGGTCTCCAAAGGAGGAATTGTAAATGAAGGTCTTCAAGGGAGGAATTGTAAATGAATGTCACCAAGGGAAGAATTGTAAATGAAGGTCTCCAAGGGAGGAATTGTAAATGAAGGTCTCCAAGAGAGGTATAAGGAAGAAGAGTGTAAATGAAGGTCTCCAAGGGAGGAATTGTAAATGAAGGTCTCCAAGGGAAGAATTGTAAATGAAGGTCTCCAAGGGAGGCATAGGAAGAAGATTGTAAATGAAGGTCTCCAAAGGAGGCATAGGAAGATAGGAAGAGTTAGAGATGCTGTGGTATGATATATGTGCCCCCGA
>NC_092249.1:3479113-3529113 GCF_036320965.1 Panulirus ornatus
TGGTTTCCGGTCTAGCGTCATACATCAATTGAGTTCTTGGCTTAGTAGTTTAAGGTGTTCTGACTTGGCGATATTATTGTGTGTGTGTGTGTGTGTGTGTGTATGTGTGTGTGTGTGTGTGTGTGTGTGTGTGTGTGTGTGTTGTGTGTGTGTGTGTGTGTGTGTCATTTTTCTCTCGCGTCTTTCTGGGAAGTAGAATTGCTGTGTTATTGGAGTGGATGGATATGTGTGACCTTGTGTTGCGTGTTCTACAGGTGGGTGTTGCAAGCCAGGACCTTGGTGTTGCGTGTTCTATATGGGTGTCGGTAGCCAGAACCTTGTGTTGCGTGTTCTACAGGGTGTGTCGGAAGCCATAACCTTGTGTTGCGTGTTCTACAGGGTTTGTCGGAAGCCATAACCTTGTGTTGCGTGTTCTACAGGGTGTGTCGGTAGCCAGAACCATGTGTTGCGTGTTCTACAGGGTGTGTCGGTAGCCAGAAACTTGTGTTGCGTGTTCTACAGGGTGTGTCGGAAGCCATAACCTTGTGTTGCGTGTTCTACAGGGGGTGTCGGTAGCCAGAATGTTGCGTGTTCTACAGGGTGTGTGTGTGTGTGTGTGTAGCCCGTGCCATTGTGTGTGTCCGTATATATAGACACCTGCGCGATCATTCTGGTGTCAAGTTCTGGCCCTCATTGTCATTGCTGGGCGCCACAGACCTCAATTATGACCCGGGCCAATATATCATCATGATCCAGGACAAATGGGCCACAATCCATCACTTACCCTGGGGGGATATATCAACGAATTAATAAACCTGTCCATAGTATGAGTGTCTCGCCCACCATCACCTACCTAACTGGTGCGTTGGATTACCGGCCGCTGGCTGGGTCATGGTCGGCTTACGAAAAGAGGCCCCAGGCTTCAACCATCTATGTGGCTAAGGCATGTGGGATGCTGTTTATGGTCCTCCAGTAGATAACCTCGCCATAGGCCATCAGGTCTTCTTGTTATCTGGCTTTTCCTTGTCCTCCAGCATAGATGACCACGTCATAGACCATCAGGTCTTCTAATTATCTGGCTTTCCCTTGTCCTCCAGCATAGATGACCACGTCATAGACCATCAGGTCTTCTAATTATCTGGCTTTCCCTTGTCCTCCAGCAGATAACCTCGTCATAGACCATCAGGTCTTGTGTTATCTGTCCTTCCCATGTACTGTCCTCCAGCAGATAACCTCGTCATAGACCATCAGGTCTTGTGTTATCTGTCCTTCCCATGTACTGTCCTCCAGCAGATAACCTCTTCATAGACCATCAGGTCTTCTTGTTATCTGGCTCTTCCCCAATGCTGGGGATTCAGGTACTGTAGCGACTTTTGAAGGTTGTGGAAGAGATGTGGACGACTCATCCACTCATAAATCCACTTCCTCGAAGTTGTATTGGATATTTCAGTTCCTCTTTGCACGGCCTAGGAACTGTATTGACAGTTCAGACGAAATGTCGTCAACTAGGTTGTAGTTGTAGGATTGTGGGAGTGATTGGAGTTGTAGTGGCGTTGTTCTACCACTGCAGGAATGTCAGTGTATATCTGAATGTTGTTGTCGTATTCTTTTACAACTGAGGGAGTGTTGAGGTTTCTAGTTGTATTGCTGTACGTCTCTAGGAATCATAGGAGTTGTAGTTGTGTTGTTGTACAACTGAAGGAATGTTTGAAGTACTTCTATTACTAAGGTCGGTGGGAGTTGTAGCTTTACTGCATCAATGTACAACTCCAGATGTGTGGGCGTACGACCCATGGGGTTCTGGCTGCACCATTTGTGTCGAAGTTGACCTTACATTGATTCAACCCAGTCTTGTATGGCTGTTGTCAGAGCTGATGACAACACTTTACTTTGTATAGCTGGTGTCAGACGTAGTACCAACACCGAACATGGATTCCTCCTCCTCACCCTTGTGTAGCTGATGTCAGAGCTGTTACCAACACCTAACATTGATTCCTCCCTCACCCTTGTGTAGCTGATGTCATAGCTGTTGCCAACACCTAACATTGATTCCTCCCTCACTCTTGTGTAGCTGATGTCAGAGCTGTTGCCAACACCTAACATTGATTCCCCTCCCTCACCCTTGTGTAGCTGATGTCAGAGCTGTTACCAACACCCAACATTGATCCCCCTTCACCCTTGTGTAGCTGATGTCAGAGCTGTTGCCAACACCCTAACATTGATTCCTCCCTCACCCTTTGTCTGGCCGGTTGTCAGAGCTGGTGCCACCACAGCTACTACTACCACCATCACCGCTGCTGCTCCCTCCTCCTCCTCCTCCTCCTCCTCCCGGTTCTCTTGAAATACCTCCACATCAGACATTACCATGTGTTTGCTCCTCCACACACTTCTCCAGTGACTTCAGTATGAGAGATCTCTCGTGTATACACGACCCTAAGAGATAACTGTAGGGCGCTGTGCTCCTGGGTGACTACAGGAGGTTACAGTCGAGCGATGGAGAGAAAGTGAGAGTTCTGCTCTCCCCGTAGTGCACCAGGTGTAGGGAGAGAGAGGAGAGGAGAGAGAGAGAGAGGGAGGGAGAGAGAGAGGAGGGAGGAAGCTCTGAGAGGGAGAGAGAGGGAGAGGGAGGGGAGTCATAAACCATGGGAAATATCGAGACATGATTTTATACGTGTGGAAAGAATGTTTTAAGTATCAGCCATATGTGTGTGTGTGTGGGGGTGTGTATGTATGTGCATGTATCAATGTTTTGGTGAAGGTGTAGGGGACACAGGGGGGAAGACACTGGATAATGTTGTATGTGCATTAGTGTTTGAATGTTGGTCCAACAGTTTGGGCTTTAATTTAGACAAGTTACGAGCCCATTACGGGCAGGGGGGTGGGGGCAGGGCCCCCGAGAGGCAGGGGAACTCGCTGTGTGGTTGGTGGATGTGTGTTGGATCCAGGGGCAGATGTGGAGCGTTGGTGAATCTGTGTTGGATCCAGGGGCAGATGTGGAGCTTTGGTGGATCTGTGTTGGATCCAGGGGCAGATGTGGAGCGTTGGTGGATCTGTGTTGGATCCAGGGGCAGATGTGGAGCGTTGGTGGATCTGTGTTGGATGCAGGGGCAGATGTGGAGCGCTGGTGGATCTGTGTTGGATCCAGGGGCAGATGTGGAGCGTTGGTGGATCTGTGTTGGATGCAGGGGCAGATGTGGAGCGTTGGTGGATCTGTGTTGGATGCAGGGGCAGATGTGGAGCGTTGGTGGATCTGTGTTGGATCCAGGGGCAGATGTGGAGCTTTGGTGGATCTGTGTTGGATCCAGGGGCAGATGTGGAGCTTTGGTGGATCTGTGTTGGATCCAGGGGCAGATGGGGAGCGTTGGTGGATCTGTGTTGGATGCAGGGGCAGATGTGGAGCGCTGGTGGATCTGTGTTGGATCCAGGGGCAGATGTGGGTGTGTGTGGTTATCTCTGACGGGTGTGGAGGATTGGTGGATGGACAGAACGGGTGGATGCAGATATGACTGATCGTGTGGATGTGGAAGACTGGACTGGTGGACGTGGAGTGTTGGATGGGAACTAGTGGATGGGAACTAGTGGAGTGGATGTTTAGGATTGGTGGATGTGGAACACTTTCAGTGGTGGATTGTCGAAGTTGGTTCATCAGTGGATACATAGGTTCGACTTTTAGGTAAATAAACCAACTCAGGTGGATGAGTTGAAGTGTTTTGGATTCTGAATTTAGGGTTTTATCTCTCTCTCTCTCTCTCTCTCTCTCTCTCTCTCTCTCTCTCTCTCTCTCTCTCTCTCTCTCTCTCTCTCCATTTGTTTATCTGTATACCTGTTTTTCCGTATGTGTATATATACCTGTCTATCTATCTATGTATCTATCTACCTATCTGTCTGTTGTCTGTATGTCTCCCTATCTGTCTGTGTATCTGTCTGTTGATATCAAGTAACGTTCATCCCTATTAACAGATTCAAATGTAATCAGAAATATTCTGGAACTTCGAATTATCTTCAGCATTTAGATTATTTTTTTTTTCATTACAAACATGATTTATGCTTCATTAAGCCCAGAAGGGTTAATGAATACGAATATAGCTACTAGAAAAACAAACAAGACAAATATTATCAAAATTATTATAGGGAAGAATGAGTGATATTCCTAACCTAATTAATAATATCTTTGCTAATTATAGTAAAGGGTTCATTTAGTGTATTTGATAATTACTGATTACATTTTTGTGGGGAGTTCAACATTTTGTTAATTCTATTTGTGTCTAAACATGGAGTTGATTAGCTAAGGAAGATACTGTAATTACATTTTTGTTATCTGGTAATTACATTAATTAGTTCAGTTAACTAATATAAGGATGGGAGATCATTTTTAGCCTTCATTATTGAAACAGAGTTTTGTAATGCAAACATCTCGCATATCGCCCTCCTTTGTCTGTTTAGATGATAATGATCCTCATTAGTGATTATAATTTGTTTGCAGATGTGTAAACACTGAGAGTAATTAAGGTAAACATTATGTTTTGGTAATATGAATAACAGTGTTGGGAGTAGATGTTCAACTGTGACATAGTTGAACCCTTAAGCGAGGCGGGGTGACTCTTGAACACGACAGTACGACCTTTAGGCACGACGCTACGACCCTATAATACGACAGTACGATCCCTAAGCACGACAGTACGATCCCTAAGCACGACGATACGATCCTTAAGCACGACAGTATGATCCTTGAACACGACGGTACGATCCTTGAACACGACAGTACGACCCTTGAACACGACGGTACGACCCTTGAGCACGATGGTACGACCGTTTGAGCACGACGGTCTAGTCTTTGCCGTACTCAAGAGTCGTACCGTTGTGTTCAAAGGGTTAGAACTAGAACTGTGTTGGAGGAGTAGAATGCAATTTTCTCAACCTATCAATGTTTACAATATGTTGATCAACTTAAAGTTATGTTAACTTATTAAGATTATATTATCAATTTATTAAGATTATATTATCAACTTAGGTTATATCATTAAATAATTAAGATTATATGATCAACTTATCAAGATTATATTAAATTATTCAGATTATATTATCAACTTAGGTTATATTATTAAATTATTATGATTATATTATCAACTTATCAAGATTATATTATTAAATTATTCAGATTATATTATCAACTTAGATTATATTATTAAATTATTAAGATTATATGATCAGCTTATCAAGATTATATTATTAAATTATTCAGATTATATTATCAACTTAGATTATATTATTAGATTATTAAAGATTATATTATCAACTTAGATTATTTCATCAACATGAGATATTTGCTTATCAGCTCCCTGATTTTTCTGTGTTTGTCAATTTGATAAGAAGACTTTTATTTGTTTATCAATTTGCATGGATGTTTTTGTTTGGATTTCCACCGAGATTTCACTTTATCATTTTCAGGTTTGTTTTTGTACTTTTTCCTTGCTTATAATATAGATTATATTTGTATGATTATCAACATGAAAATGTTTTGCTTGTCTTTCAACCTATTTTTCTGTAATTTTTTTTTTTAACATATTTTTCAAACCTTTGTCACAATAATTTTTTGTATGACTGTGAGAAAGTTATTATGCTTTTGTGAGATTATCAAGTCGAATTGCTTTTTTTGATAGATTGTAAGTAAATCTAATATCTAATGTAAGATTATCAGGTGTTGAATTTTTATCAGTTAGTTGAATTTTTATTTGTAAGAAGATAACCAGTAAAATTAAAACATTTTTGTCATATTACGAACAAGAAAAAATGTTTTTGTAGGACTAGGAACAAGACGAAATGTATTTGTAAAGATTATCAGAGAAATTGAAACGTTTATTTCTCTGTTTTTTTGTAGAATTATAAAGAGATGGAACGTTTTCGTAAAACTATGAACCAGAAATGTTAGTTTATGTGTGTGTGTGTGTGTGTGTGTGTGTGTGTGTGTGATCACCAGCATTAATGTGCCACTGATTTCTTGTACTTTCCTTAGGCCGGAGGGGCGTGACGCTGTGGTTGGCGCCAGTATGATGACTGCGGGGTACCCTGAGCAGGGAGGTGGTGGTGGAGGCCCTCCCTCGGCTGGAACAGCCTCCGTAGGGGGCGCCACAGCACCCACGCCCCAGCCCGTGGTGCCTCCCGCCCACGCTACGGCGGCGTCCGCTCAACCGACACACGACCAATGTCTCTCTGGCCAGCCTCTGCCGCCCGATCACCACGCCTACCACGACCAGGCTCAGTTCGAGGCGGATAAGCGAGCAGTGTACAAGTGAGTTTCCCCTTATTTGTGGTAGGGTGTGTGGTAGATGGTTGAGGGGGAGGGAGTAGTAAGGGGTAGATGGTGGGGAGGGAGTTGTATGGGTGGGGAGAGAGTGGGTTTAAGGGGTAGATGGTGGGTAGAGAACGGTAGGTGGTAGATTAGAAATAGAATGGAAGAAAGATTGGTAGAGATAGAATGGTAAGAAGTAGACTTAAAGATATGGCATCTCAAGGATATATATATATATATATATATATATATATATATATATATATATATATATATATATATATATATATATATATATATATTCTTTCGGGAGATATTTAGAAATTCCTTTCTGTTAGTGATTTGATATCAGGAAATTTTTTAAATGGCATTGACCAGACACCACGATAATGTAAAGGACATTTTTCCAATAGGGAAACTGAATGTGAATTAAATATCTGAAACCATAAGGGAATTGATCTCACGTTCAGAAAAAAAAAAGAAATAATTTGTTCTAGAAATTTTTTCATAGACCAAAAATTGTATTTTTCGAGATTCTTTCTTTTTTTTTCTTCTTCTTTTTCCTCTGTGTCTAACTTATATCTTTACAAATGTCTTTGGAAAATTGGGTTCCAAGGGGCTTAGGGGGAAGGTAGCCAGCTATCTCGTGTGTGTTTATATCGGCAACGAGAAAAGTAGTCACCCTCTTAGTGACTTTCCTTGGGTAGAACACACACACACTCGCTTGTGGTTAGAATATTCGCGGAGGGACGCGCTGTAGAAAACAGTGGCCTCGTATGGCACAGATGATGTGTATGGCTGTAGTCGGAACGTGTTAGTGGTGATAGTAATATACGAAAGCGCTAAATCGTACCTATGAGTCTGTGTCCATCTATCTATCTACTTATCTCTCTGTCTGTCTATCTATCTACCTATCTCTCTCTCTGTCCATCTATCTACCTATCTCTCTGTCTGTCCATCTATCTACCTATCTCTCTGTCTGTCTCTCTATCTACCTATCTCTCTGTCTGTCTCTCTATCTACCTATCTCTCTGTCTGTCCATCTATCTATCTACCTATCTGTCTAACAGTCTATCTACCTTTTGGTCGATATATCTGTCTGTGTGTATGCGACCAAGCGCCATATTTTTGGGGAACCTGGAGGTTAACAAGAGTGCGCTGCAATCAGTTGCAGGGGAATGGTGGTCTCCTTTGGTGCAAGAAGTAGTACCGCACTCCCTTTCGTCACTTGACTGGGATCCAACCCCCGCTGAAGGTGACTTTTTTACAAGTGGTGTAACCACAAGAAGGCGGAGTCTGGTAAGACTTTATAAATAGGTGAATTAGGAGAGAAATATACGTTAGTATATACACACATTTATGTAGACACATCATATATATATATATATATATATATATATATATATATATATATATATATATATATATATATATATATATACATACATACATATATATCCAAGGAAATCACAGTTGCATGACGTATTATGAAGAAGATTGCCCCACACTTCACAGAACTATATACATTTCTTCCTCAGAGCAGTATTTTAGCTCCTCGCGCATCCTGTTCACCGCCAAAGACCCTGCGTGTGTCTCACTGGGAAATGAGTACATTGGAGAAAAGATATATGTGTAGTTCCATGTTGAGTAGCTCCAGTATATATATATATATATATATATATATATATATATATATATATATATATATATATATATATATATATGTGTGTGTGTGTGTGTGTGTGTTCAGTATCGAGGCAATTAGAGATATGTTATCTAGGTGGTCGAGTGAGAGAGATACACCGAATGCATTACGATTCATTTCTTCACCTGGAAACGAGCGAGTTAACCACAAGTGTGGAGCCAGGATGGTTGGGGGGGGGGGGAGGTTTTGTGGTGACCTGGCCCGTCTCCTCATCGTTAAAGATCAAGGGAAAGGTGGTCAAGTCATGATACCCAAGGGTCGTACCGTCGTACTCAAGGGTCGTACCACTGTTCTCATGGGTCGTACCATCGTGCTCAGCTGCCGTACCGTCGTGCTCAAAGGGTCGTACCGTCTTGTTCAGCTGTCGTACCGTCGTGCTCAAAGGGTCATACCATCGTGTTCAGGGGTCGTACCATCGCGCTCAGCTGTCGCGCTCAAAGGGCCGTACCAGTGTGTCCAGGGGTCGTACCGTCGTGCTCAGCTATCGTACCGTCGTGCTCAAAGGCCCGTACCTTTTGTACTGCGAGTTAATATGACTATGCTCTTACCCATGAGGTACACGTACTTGGTTTGCGCAACACACCTTCCGTGAGGGCAAAAGATGAGTGTCGAAATGCTTCTCTTAAGCTGTACAAAGTTTATACATGAAGCATCTACATAATATATATAATTATTCCTGAATAAGTAATAGTTTATATAGATATACTTGCAAGATCGTCGACACTAATGTATATTAGAATGCTTTTTCATGTCACTATATATATATATATATATATATATATATATATATATATATATATATATATATATATATATATATGAATTGGAGCGATGTGGTATACCGGGGTTGACGTGCTGTCAGTGGATTGAATCAGGGCATGTGAAGCGTCTGGGGTAAACCATGGAAAGCTGTGTAGGTATGTATATTTGCGTGTGTGGACGTATGTATATACATGTGTATGGGGATGGGTTGGGCCATTTCTTTCGTCTGTTTCCTTGCGCTACCTCGCAAACGCGGGAGACAAAAAAAAAAAAAAAAAAAAAAAATATATATATATATATATATATATATATATATATATATACATATATATATATATATATATATATATATATATAGTGTTATGTGATTAAGCTTCACCAATATCACAGATCAGTAATTACTTTTCACGGTAGATTGCTCCTTTTATCTCAGTTTAATGACGAAAATAAGCAGTTTGCAGTTGCAGTTATCAGCCATCAAGAGGCGGTTTATATAGCGTTACTTCAATTTGTTGTTTTTTAATCTAGTTAAACTGCGGCGGGGAGCAGCGTTGCCATCTCCAGCCATCACCGCTGCCAACGGCAGCGCAGCGCAGCGGGGGGGCCATCTCCGCTAACTTGCAATAAGAAAATGAACATATATGATTTTCCCGTTAAAGGAGCAGATATGATTCTGGGATATATCATTTTTGGTCTAGTGAATATGACGGGGGGGGGGGGGGGGGGGGGGAAAGAGAAGGGTTTTAATATATTTTGTTTCTGTTTAGCCTTGTCGACATGGGGGCATCCTGCTTCGCGTTTTCCATGATAATTTCGGTCGACCGTTTTCCATTTGTCGCTTCGTTTCAAAACCGATAAGAAGCTATTTTTTTCTGATAAACAATAGGAAAAAGAAATAATTCTTTTTCCATTTTTTTGCAATCACACACACACATGTATATATATATATATATATATATATATATATATATATATATATATATATATATATATATATATATATATACTTCTTTTCTTCCAGCACCCACTGCTTTACTGACGCCCTTCGACAGTTTCTCAAATGTTGTTTCGTTATGAACTCCAGGTAAGAAGAAATAGAGAATCGTCCGCTTTCTCTTTTACCAAATCTTTTATTCCACGTAAAATACAGCTTGTGGTATACTGATGTACCGTCCAATAGGATAAATTCAAGCTGGTCACCGCCCATGGCCAAGAGTTTTTTTTATTTTCATTCTTCTTGTAGTTGAGATAGCCTTCTTGTTTGTGGAGTAACTCATTCCATACGTTAGAATATGATTTTTTGGTCGAGGGGGTTTTTTCACCGCCTGTAAAAAATTATTTTTCCCTTTTCTTTTTCAATGATCTTAAACCGATTATATATATTTTTTCTCTCTCTCATAAGGGAAGGATATAATATGCTACACCCACATAAATTAACTGAAGTCTGGGTGTGGGTTATGCGCCTTTTGATGGTGACCTAGTTGCATGGCTTGCCCTGAGGTCAGAGGTCATGACCCTTATCTCTCTCTCTCTCTCTCTCTCTCCACCTTTGACCTCTCAGCTCTCCAGCTCCGGCCTCCAAACACTGTGACCAAACTCACTTTTCCAACAATGTATTCCCAGAATTTTTGAATGTGCGGGTGACATGAGAGCGGGAGAATAGAATTCTTAACCAAAATCACGTTGGAATGACGCGTAGGGAGTAAATGACTTCAAGTGGTAGTTGTGCTGTTAGGGCTCAGCGCTGATTATGGCTTGTGGGTTAGTGACTTTTTTGCAATAGATATCCCATAGTTCCCGTATCTATATATGTTTTAATGGCTTATAGGATGGTAACATCTTTGTTTATATTTTCTATAGTCTGACTTACGTCTATATGTATGTAAATGGCCCGTAGGATGGTTACTTATATATATATATATATATATATATATATATATATATATATATATATATATATATATATATATATATTGGAAAGGATCACAATTTTGCGCGTGATTAAGATATTCCTGAGTCCACGGAGAAAATGAAACACGAAAAGTTCCCAAGTGCACTTTCGTGTAATAATCACATCATCAGGGGAGACACAAGAGAGAAAAACAACAGTCAGTTGATATACATCGAAAGAGACGAAGCTAAGACGCCATTTGGTAAAACCAAATATATATATATATATATATATATATATATATATATATATATATATATATATATATATATATATCGTAATTCTCCATTTGCGTCTATTTGCCTTTATCTCAAGCTATGTAAACAATGCTACTAGATTCGATTAAGGGGCGAGGGGTGGGGTAGTTTGATAACCTAGCAAAAACACAGTGGCTATATAAAAATAGCTTGGACGTTAATTAGAAATTCCCTATCAGATTAGCCTTTTTATTGCATCATTAGTAACGCAGGTGGGTATGGGGGGTAGAGGGTGGAGGGGGATAAAAAAAAAGAAAGAAGAAAAAAATGAAAACGTTAAGTCAAAACTGGAGTCTGATGCTAACATAATGCGGGGGAAGAAAATGGTTTATGGGCTAATTATACGTCTGTGGTGCGAATTCGCCTAAGTCGATTCTGTCTCTTTTTTTTTAAGGAAAGCCAGGGCTAAAGGCTGACCCATCACACACGCGAGGGCGCTGCGTGGCACGTGCACACACGCGCGCGTGTGTGTGTGTGCACGCTACCTTCGACCCCCGCCGCTCATGTAGCGCCGTGGACATTATCGGTGTAAATGTAAATTGAATGAAAGAATAACATTGAATACGTGGGTTGTACACAGTTGTAAATACCGACCCTTCGAGTGCCTTACAGGTTGTAAATGATCGTGATACATTATACACTTTTGTATGTTTGATGGACGTTGCATTTCTCTCTCTCTCTCTCTCTCTCTCTCTCTCTCTCTCTCTCTCTCTCTCTCTCTCTCTCTCTCTCTCTCTCTCGAAGTGCGCCAGACCATAAGGGAATTTCTATTTAATCATACTCTCATCAGATTTATGTCCCGTTCTTTTTTATTCTTCTTTTTCTTTTAAATATAATTTCTTTTAAATATAATTTCTTTTAAATATAATTTCTTTTAAATATAATTTTCGTCACATTTCATCTTGTGCGGTAATGCGTGACATATGGATATGTTCGAGAGTCATCCAGAATAAATTTTATATCAGTCAAGATGCAGATGAGGGGAAAAAAAAAGTTATTATAGTTTACTCTACTTGTAAACCATTTTCAGCGGCGTGTGGTAAGTTTACCTCTAACGATTACTAAAGTAAACCAAACAAGAAGGTTCGTGTTAGAAAACATGCTTAAATGGAAACTATTCTGATGGTTTACTGTATACTTGCCTCATACAGGTATTAAAGAAAAATTTAGTCATTTGAAGTAGGTAGGTATACTGCATATGGTATACATACTCGAAACCATGTCGATGTAAACCATCCTAAAAGGCGTGTTATGAGCGGATTACATAAACCATGAAAATGTAAACTGTGCGAAGAAATCTTTTTAACGGTTCACATAATGTAAACCATGTTAAACGTGGACTATACCGAAGATCTTTTATAAGCGGATTACATAACATAGACCATGTTATTGTAAACCATCCATAGAAAAGGTCTGTTATAAACAGATCACGTAACATAAACCAGGTTAAGGTAAACCAAACCAGGTTAAAGTAAACCATACAAAAAAAGTCGGTTCACAGTCAACCCAGCTGTTCATCCTTCTCTAGGGTGTTGGTAAATAAATTGGGTACCTGGCTCAGGCAAGGATATATATATATATATATATATATATATATATATATATATATATATATATATATATACATTGGCTTTGATTAGGGCCTAAGTTACCCGTGTTGTCTCAGCTAATATGAGTGGCTATGAGTGTATCCCCCCCCCCACCCCACACACACACACACACGTCGGAAAAGCTTTGGCACAAAAGTTCCCACCCACGACTCTGTATGATAGAGTTAGTTGAGAGAGAGAGAGAGAGAGAGAGAGAGAGAGAGAGAGAGAGAGAGAGAGAGAGAGAGAGAGAAATATGTTCCTGGTTTTCTTGCACCTCGTTTTCCTGCACTTCGTTTTCGTACATATTGTATTCTGACATCTCGTTTTCTTCCGCCTTATTTTTCTTGCACGACGTTTTCTCACACTATTTCTTAGATCTCGTTTTTCATGTGCCTTATTTTTTCATTGCACCGCGTTTTCTTGCACTTCGTTTTCGCACACTTTGTTTTCCATCATCTCGTTTTCTTGTACCACAATTTTCTTTGCACCACGTTCTCTTTGCACTTCGTTTTCTAACATCGTTTTCTGACACGTCTTTCATGTAACTCGTTGCTCTCTTACACCTCGTTTTCTTTCAGCAAACTCTCTCTCTCTAGGCACAACAAAAGTGTATCAAGTGACCAGAGAAGTTTCATGTCTCAAAAGATTCAAAGGAAACTCTCATGAACTTTCCAACTTGCCCCATTCCCTCAGATAACAAGCTAACGATCGTTCAGTTGTATTCCACCGTTGACAGGGTCGTTAGGTCGAGTGTTCGTCGTCAGGTGGTTAGACGTAAAGCGTCTGTATTAATTACCCATCTCTGGATCTCTGTATGTGAATGAGGGCGTATGAACTGAGGTTTGGTTTATGACCCCCGATCGTCGCATGAGGTCAAAGGAGTAAAGTGGAAAAAAATAAAATTAAAAGGTTCAGACGGAAGGGGAAATAAGATAATCGGTGTGGTATGGAGGTTGGGGTCACTTCTCCTCCCCCCCTCAAAAAAATGGGGGTGGGGAGAGGTTGAGGAGGAGGGGGGGGGAAGGTATTTATGACACATACACTAGAGTAATATTTCGCCCTAAATAAGCCAGCAGGTGGCCTGGTGAAAGTTCGAGCTGAGGAGGAAGATAGCAAACTTTCTTCTATATTGCCAGAGTAATTTTGGGGTTATGAAGGGCCCCGTCCCCGGCGCCCCGTCCCCGACGCCCCGCCGCCCCCTCCCCACCTTTTTTTTTTCTTTTTTTTTGTTCTTTTGAGATATTTTCTGTCTGGGAATGAACGGTAATTTTCCTATTTCCATGAGAATTAAAGGATGGGTTTTTGAATCGGCTGTTGCTGTGATGTCCACGGACGTATGTATGTGTGGTATGTGAAGGCTGGACGAACCATTTTCATGGGGCTGGGGTATGTGTAGTTTAAGTGTTCATTGACCGGGTGGGTATATGTAGAGTCCTTGGCCAGGCGAGATATGTACTTGACCGGGCAGGATATGTAGTTTAGAGTCCTTGAGGGAGCGAGATATGTACTTGAAACGGGCGGGATATGTAGTTTAGAGTCCTTGACGGGGCGAGATATGTACTTGAAAGGGCGGTATATGTAATATTATAGACTCCATGATGTATGAGCAGACTGCAGTGGAATTATCATATAATTATACACCTGTGAATAATCATGAATGTATTCTTGTGACTCATTTCCTAGATTTTCAATCGAAAGTTTAAGATATGAAGACTTGTTACGCCCTAAGTAACAGCGTTGTTCGCATCTATAAAAGGGAGAAACGAGGTATAGATACGATGAAATTAATAAAGTTAGTGTGAGAAATATTCTTCGTCTAATTGAAAAGTTGATGGCTAAGTTGAGGATGACTTCAACCGAACACATTTATTGTCAAACTTACCA
Organism: Panulirus ornatus; assembly: GCF_036320965.1. NCBI lineage: Eukaryota > Metazoa > Arthropoda > Malacostraca > Decapoda > Palinuridae > Panulirus > Panulirus ornatus. The sequence goes on from NC_092249.1 coordinate 3,493,533, forward strand.
AAGTCGTTGTTCATTGAGAACCAGCCAGTGGCTCTGACTCAACTAGCCAATCAGGGATAAATTCTGACGTCTGCGACTCTCGTAGCCAATCAGCAACCCACTTCCAGGGCTTAGCTAGCCAATCAGCAAACGCTTCTGATCTTTCTCAAGCACTCAGCGAGCAGATATTTATTTATGTTATTATTGACATCCAAATTATTTTTATTGCAAATTGCTTCCCAGTGTTTTATTTATTTATCTATTAACATTATCTAATGCCTCACCAGAAATCTCTACACAATGTAATTTATTCAGATTTATTTAAATCATAATTCTACTGGTCTTCCCACTTTCTTGTAGCATTGATTTGTATAATTCAATTCGTTTTCTATGGAAATATTAGTCTTGATATTAATATAATTTCAATCCAGATGGCCCTCCCCATGTCTAAATATTTACCAAGTTGTTAGTATAATTTAATGTTGCATCTCCCTGTCTTGTTGTATGTACGTATAATCAAATGTAATTCTCCTAGGCTCTGAAATATAAGAAAAAGTAATTGTTCTGTGTTTATTTTGTTTGTTTTGTTGCTTTTCTAGGTGGGCGTGTTATCCTTCATGTGGTTGGCCATTCATCTCTTTTTATAGTTATTGGTGTCATCTTTCTCCGCTCTCTTGTCGCCAATGGTTATTGCCAGATTCCATTTCCCCTGGTCTGCTGTTCATCTTTCCATTCATAACCAGGCGTTGTAAACACTCTTATTGATTATAGTGGCCTCGTATTTTAAGGGCCGTTGTAACTGGCTTCAATAGTCCCACTTATACTGATGTTATATATATATATATATATATATATATATAGTCCTATGAGTCCACGGGGAAATGAAACACGATAAGTTCCCAAGTGCACTTTCGTGTAATAATCACATCATCAAGGGATATATATATATATATATATATATATATATATATATATATATATATATATATATATATATATATATATATATATGATGTGATTTTCGCTGTTGAATGATATGATGTTATCATTAAATGTAATCTGATGTGAATGCAACTTGTGTTCCATCTCTTAGTTTCGTATGCTATTTATTCTCACTTTATGTCTTGTGTTTCCCAGGCCATGTTCCCATTCATCATAGTCTTCTTATCATTCTTATCATTACTTATCCTATTTCTGGTATCATCTGTCCCATTAGCAGTTACCTGTCCCATTTATTTCTTCCCAGTTAACCAGTTAAACGAAATCATTTATTGGTTACCGTTACTTTACCCACGTACCATCACTTGCAACTTGTCAATGTGAACCATAAACAGTCATTTGTCGTAAGTGTACATATTTATTATCCTTCCCCATTTATCATCCCAGTTTCTCCATTCCTTATCCCATCTCCTTCCCCATTGACCAACCCCCTACACACTCTCTCTCTCTCTCTCTCTCTCTCTCCTAGTTACAGCCATCGCCATTCGTCCTCCGGTTTGCTCTCCCTTTGCTTTTCTCGTCTCCGCTGTACCTCATTGTTGCAAACCACCACCACACACACACACACACACACACACACACACACACACACACACACACACACACGGCCATCCAAAGTCTCCCAACATCCGGCCTTCACTCTTGTCCCAATGGCACCATGTATTCCTCAACCATCCCCGGCCTAAATCCATTAATATTTCGGATCTGGTTGCTGGATGGCTGTACCATGAGGGCATTTTCACCCCCCCAGTGCGGCCTCCCCTTCGTGTTATTCCCTGAGTCTTAATCTCTGCCACAGTTTCTGTTCTGTGTTCTTGTTTCTTGCTTCCTTCCCCAACCCTTCCCCAACTCCTTCTTCTTCTTCTGGTTTACATGTCTCCTTCTGTGAAATTCTATGCCTCTTCTTCTTCTTCTTCTTCTTCTTCGTTCTTTCTGCGTATTTCTTAAAGTTCCTCTTCATATTTCTTCATTTCACCGGTTCGTTCCACGTCTCTCCCTTCCGTGAATCCCTCCTCTTCCCGTATTCTATCAAGCGCACTTCACGTTTTTTCTTCTTAAATATATTTTCCCTTACCTGCACCTTATCTTACCTTATCTTCTTATCATTCTTATTCTTTTGGTCTTTTCAACACTCACTGAGTTATGATGTCAGTGTCATCTTCCCCCTCTGTATATATTCTCATTCTATAGTGTTCATTTTCTAACTATCTTTCCATTCATTTTCTAGCCATCTTTCCAGTTCTGTCATTATTTTTATCTTTACGTATCTCGCATATTCGCTTCAACCACTTTTTCATCATTTCTTTACTTCAGTTATTATTATTTATCAGTTTTCGTGTTATGATTTTTTTTGGGGGGAGGGTATTCGTACATTAATGCGTTGTTTACCGTCATAATTTTTCTCTTTCCTTCGATTGGTTTTCAGTTGTTTCGCTTCGAAGTTTTTCTAATTCATGTTCAGGTTAATTTCAAATGCAGGTTAATTTAGCGTTGGTTTTGCTTCAGGTTATTCAGCAAATGTCATGTCATCTTTTCTAGCAGTAGTGTACCCACCGCTACGTTTCATCCCTTGAGGATATGCGGTCTCGTTCGTAATGCCGTGCTATTACTATTTTCGTGTGTTACGGGGAGAGTTGTCGTACGTTCGTGTTGTACCCTGGTCTCTCGTCCTTACTTTCGTGTGGTACCCTGGTCTATCGTCCTTGTATTCGTGTGGTACTATGGTCTATCCTCCTTGCGTTCGTGTGATCCCCTGGTCTATCCTCCTTGCGTTCGTGTGGTACTATGGTCTATCCTCCTTGCGTTCGTGTGGTCCCCCTGGTCTATCCTCCTTGCGTTCGTGTGATCCCCTGGTCTAGCCTCCTTGCGTTCGTGTGGTCCCCCTGGTCTATCCTCCTGTGTATATGTACCGTGCGTCTCTGCTCTTGGGTCTGTATACAGACCCCTCCCGCTGCCTCCGTGTGTGTGTGTGTGTGTGTGTGTGTGTGTGTGTGTGTGTGTGTGTGTGTGTGTGTGTGTCATTACCATAAGAATACTGGAGGTAATCCTTCGTAGCGGGCTGGAGCTGTTTGGATTAAGAAGCTCCTCATTATCTCTCTCTCTCTCTCTCTCTCTCTCTCTCTCTCTCTCTCTCTCTCTCTCTCTCTCTCTCTCTCTCTCTCTCTCTCTCTCTGGCCAGCGCTGAACGGCTTCGCTGGTCGTCACACCAGCACTCATCAGAATCACCACCACTGGAAAAGCAGATTCCTTATATATATATATATATATATATATATATATATATATATATATATATATATATATATATATATATTTCATACTATTCGCTATTTCCCGCGATAGCGAGGTAGCGTTAAGAACAGAGGACTGGGCCTTTGAGGGAATATCCTCACCTGGACCTCTTCTCTGTTCCTTCTTTTGGAAAATTAAATATATCTTTTTTTCCCTCCTCCTCCTCCTCCTCCTCCTCCTCCTCTGCTCGTTTCTGATTCCCTTGTTTAGTGGTATTGGTTAATTGGCACCGCGTGGATTTACAATGGCTTAGCGCAATTTATGTATCATCCCCACCCACCCAACCTCTATCCAGATTCTAATGAGAGCGTTGTTTTGTTGTTGAGTTTTGATAAATGGCGTTTAATCCTATCTTTGCGATATATTGGTGCAATATCATAACCCAGAGGTTCATATACCTCTCCAGGGCGTTAGGGAGTTAAAGCAAATTAACACTGGCGTTCCTAAAGCTTAAGATGTAATTAAGAAAATCATAAGGTCCGTTGTTGTTGTTATTATTATTATCGTCACTATTTTATGTTATGCTCTTTTTCTTTTTTTTTCGTTAATTTGCGACTTGCGTTTCACAGTCGACAAAGTGCTCATTCTCGCGTGGCAAGTGTAATGCCAGGCCTTCTTCATCGCGTTGAACATTTGCTAATTCCTTAAGTTCTTTTTATGAAAGCGGTAAACTAGCGGAGAAGGTGGTTGCAAAGTTAGCGGTCGCTTTAATTATCTGGTTTTAAGGAGGCGGTGGAGCCGCTAAGAAAATGTTGCCGAGACTTGTGGTAAGGGCTATGAGCACTTCCAAGCCTGCGTCTCACCACGGCGGCGTATTGCGTAATTCTCCGCGTAAAACTGTCTGAAAGCTCAATATCGAAGATGGGTTGGTGGTAGTGGCCGTCGTTCGGGAGGGATCTAGGATCAACCTCGCCTCTAGTCGGGTGTAGGGACATAAGTCACTCTAAGTCATCATAAGTCACTATAATCCTTTGTGAATATATCCATACGATGCTAATCCGTTGATATATAGGGCCCCAGCGCCCAGGCCAGCCTTTCAGTGAGGTAGAGAAGACGAGGTTGTACGCACGTCGCCTCCTTTACCACCTAACCCGTCCATCCCCTTCCCCAAACCCCCCCACAACATCCTCCCTACCTAACCCACCCCCCCACCACCGTCCAATCTTCTATCTCCCAGCGCTAAGAGCTCCCAGCGCTGGGAGATTTCGGATGAATGGCCATGGGGGGGGGCGGGGGATATACTTCAATGGGACATCCCAGACTTCATATTCAATCCTTGACGCCTCCTTCTTTATCATCGCTGGCCGGAGGGGGTTATAGAAAACCGGAGGTGTTCCCGACCGTGCCACAGCGCGCGTCCGTGACCATCCCGACTGTCCGGGGGTCCGGAATTTATCGTATGGGTCTTCTAATCGTCGTACGTCAAGACCTGAAGGACAGAGCATAGACGCTGGTCCTCTGATTTCGAACCCTTTATAAAACAAGGAAAAATCAGCGTCTTTGCAGTGTCTTATTTACTTTAAATAACGCTCATTGTGGCTCAAGTTATTAACAACGCCTCCGTCTGACAACTAGGATAGATCATTGAGGCAGTTCGTGGTGTCCTAAATACCAGTTTGTGATCCTCTTACCAATTTGTTATGCGTGTTATCTTTACTCATAAATTACTCTCAGGATCTGATTTCCATTCCTATCGTTTCGTGTTATCTTTAACTCGTAAATCACATTAAGCTCCTAACCTATTTGATCCATTATTTCGTGTTATCTTTACTCATGAATTACCTTAAGATCCAAACCTATTTGATCCATTATTTCGTGTTATCTTTACTTATGAATTACCTTAAGATCCTAACCTATTTGATCCATTATTTCGTGTTATCTTTACTCATAACTTACCTTAGGTTCCTAACCAATTTGATCCCATTATTTCGTGTTATCTTTACCCATGAATTTCACTCATTTGAGTCCCATCATCTCATCTTTACTCATGAATTACTTTATTTGAATCCCATCGTCTCATATTTCTAATCATGAATTACTTTGTGATTTTAAGGTAATTAGTTTTGGTCAGTTTGACGCATCTGTTTTTGACTCGCATCTCCGTAAATCGGATCTGTGTTTTCTCCAACCTTTCCATAGTATTGTTGGAGATGTGGTGGAGGAGCCGTAGCAAGCTAGTGTTGGCGCTGGGGCTGTCTCTCATGGGCCGACATCTTTACTGGGGAGTGGGAAATAAAGTATTTGTTTTGGAAAACTTGGAATAAAGGGAGAGGAGGCGAAGCACAGAGTGGAAAATCTGAGCACCCAACATTATTTTCGTATCTATTGAAAACAACTGAAAAATGAGCGCTCTTAAATATCCCTGAACGCCATGGCTTGTATTGGACAATATTTGCTTTATGTGGTCAAGATTGTTTTATTATTATTATTATTATTATTATTATTATTATTATTATTATTATTTTTATCATTATTATTATGTGGTCAAGATTGTTTTATTATTATTATTATTATTATTATTATTATTATTATTATTATTATTATTATTACTATTATTGTTGTTGTTGGTATTATTATCATTATTATGTGGTCAAGATTGTTTTATTATTATTATTATTATTATTATTATTATTATTATTATTATTATTATTATGTGGTCAAGATTGTTTTATTATTATTATTATTATTATTATTATTATTATTATCATTATTATTATTATTATCATTATTATTATTATTATTACTATTATTATTATTATTTATTCTATTATTATGTGGTCAAGATTGTTTATTATTATTATTATTATTATTATTATTATTATTATTATTATTATTATTATTATTATAATGACTCCTCGCGTCTTGTTCCCGAAGCTGGCTAGTTTGGTTCAGAAAGGTTTCATGGCCCAGTCATATCAGTGGACAGTTTACTTCACGTTCTGATTGGCCTTTAAGTGTCTTGTTAGGGACTACGTCATCGTATTTGGGGGTCGTATGGGTGTGTTTAAAAGGGGTTTCGAACCGGTGTGCTTTAAGGGGTTCGTACCGTCTTGCTCAATCAAGGGTCGAACCGTGTGGGTCAAAGATGTATTGTCTGACAACCTTGCCTTAGTCTGACCTTTGTTTGACAGCAGACGACAGGTGGTGTCAGTGTGGTTACTGTTGGCAGGTCATTATTGTGTTCTCAGTGCCAACAACACCACCACCTTCCACGCTGCCAACGCTACAGCCACCCTCCATGTTGCCACCAGCAGCCTCATCATTATTCTTCACTGCCAACATTCTTCCACGCTGCCAACACTTATCACCAGCCTCCACGCCGCTAACGCCACCTTCTACAATGCCAGCATTTCACTTCCCTGCCAACACCACCACCACCACCTTCTAGAATGCCAGCATTTCACTTCCCTGCCAACACCACCACCACCACCTTCTAGAATGCCAGCAATTCACTTCCCTGCCAACACCACCACCCTCCTTGACAACACACCCCCCAACCCTTCCTACCCGTAGCTTCCCTCACCTGTACATCACCCGTCGCCCTTAGTAACTGTCTAATACCCTGCCAACAACACAAACCACCTTCCTGCCAACTACATCGTATTCCACCCTGCCAACAACACGGTTCCTGAACCCAGCTTTCCAACAACACCACACTGCCAACGACACAACGTACCACCCTGCCAACAACACCATTCATGATCACCGTGCCAACAAAACCCACCACCCTACCAACAGCACCTTCTACCACCCTGCCAACAAAAAAATCCCACCACTCTACCAACAAAACCACCTACCACCCTTCTAACCCCGCGACTCACCACCCTGCCAACAAAACCACCCCCCCTGCCACCACCCCTGCCACCACCGACCACCGTCGTGCCAACACCACTATCCCTGGACCCAGCCTAGCCACATTCGCCCTCACCTTGAGCGTCATCAAGAGAGATTAAAGTGAAGTGCTTCGGCTCGTCAATTTCACCCCTATTCATACGTGACGTAAGAGCGATATTCATGTTTACATTATAAGGATCAGAAGCCGGCTTGTGAATGGAAGACGTTGCAATTTATGGTTAAATTTTAATAACGTCTCTAATCTTGAGACCCAACTGTGGGAGATAGAGGGAGGGAGGCCAGTGTGAGGGAGCAAGGTAAGGATGTAGTGAAGGAGCGAGGACTTTAAAGAGAAGGGGAGGGATGGGTAAGGGAGGTCACACGACCTAAGGTAAGGGAGATGCGCGGATGAAGGTAGGGCAAGGGAGGATCATAGTAGGTAAGGGAGGTGAGTGGATGACTGTAGGGTAAGGGAGGTAAGCGGATGACTGTAGGGTAAGGGAGGTAAGCGGATGACTGTAGGGTAAGGGAGGTCACTAGAGGAAGATAAGGTAAGAGAAGGGAACACGGGAAAGTGAGATGGAAAGGTGACTAGGTAAAAGTAAAGGTAAGGGGGAAGGTTATAGGGTAAGGAAGGTAAAGGGGTCGAGAGAGACGGTAAGGTAAAGCGAAATGGGTAAGGAAAACCCAAGAGTTCGTTGGAAGATTGACGTCATGGGAGAGAGAGAGAGAGAGAGAGAGAGAGAGAGAGAGAGAGAGAGAGAGAGAGAGAGAGAGAAGCGGAGGCGAATAGAAGAGAAAGCGAGACAAGAGAGAGAGAGGTTTTACGGATTCGGATGTGTCCTTTTGTGTGTGCGTCTGTGTGAACGATGAATAGTGATAATAATGATAATAATAATAATAATGATAATAATAATAATAATAATAATAATAATATACAATAAGAAACTGTTTCTTGTATCAACCTGGAGCCAGAAACTGAAAGTATATACAGAAAACGTGTACATACAATAGGTGCTGTAGCGAGAGAAATGTTCGTTTAACAGATAAGTCTGTACACAAGCGTTGTGTTGGCAGTATAGTGATTTACTGATGTTCACAAGTGGTTGGGATGGGTTCTGCTATCCCTAGCGGTCTGTGCGAGCCGGGATAGGTTCGAGGAGTTTGCCCTGTGGTGTTGAACTGCGTCCTTGGGGACAAGGGATATCAAGTCGATGGGAAATGACGGTGGCGAACATGGGTGCAGTACCTTCTTCCCGAAGTGTTTGGAGGGTGTCGCAAGTGCTGTGTGTGTGTGTGTGTGTGTGTGTGTACTAATGTGCTACTATTCCCTCCACACCAAGATGGCGGAACCATGACCTACACACACACACACACGCACTCGCAGCAAACAACCCCCGCCCCCCCTCCTTCGTAATGGGCACTGGCGTTCACCCCTACGTATCCATTTCGCTGTGAGGGTCGATTTACGTAAGGTAAACATCACTTCCCGGAAAGATTGGACGGCGGCAATAATTATTAGTGTATAGGAACCATTTCTTCCAGCATGGCGATTGGCGGTTTGAGGATGGTCGATTGCCATCCATCCAAACACACCCCCCCACCCCATAGCTGCCTCAGGTGACCGACCAAAGGACGCTAGAAGGTGACTGTGTGTGTGTGTGTGTGTGTGTGTGTCACTCGCGTATATATCTATCCGTATCATTTCCCTCACTTCCCTCCCTCACTCCCTCTCTCTTCCTTCTCGAGGAATTCTTCCCCAGGTTGTGTGTGTCACTCGCGTATATATCTATCCGTATCATTTCCCTCACTTCCCTCCCTCACTCCCTCTCTCTTCCTTCTCGAGGAATTCTTCCCCAGGTTGTGATAATATTGCGATTTGGGAGGGTTTGTTTTTTTTTTTTATTTTTTTCGAAGCTCATTTTTTTCCGCTTTAAACCAATAGAATTATCCCCTATTCTGATCTGGTTTTAATCCCAGATAATCGAACAGGCTAACTCCTTATCATTCAAATTATATACACAACCTAGTATTATATACCTAAAACTCGTGTGTATATATATATATATATATATATATATATATATATATATATATATATATATATATATATATATATATATATATTGGAAAGGATTACAATTTTGCGCGTGATCAAGTACATTCCTATGAGTCCACGTGGACTCATATATATATATATATATATATATATATATATATATATATATATATATATATATATATATATATATATATATGGTATTAAACTCCTTTTTTATGCAGATTATATCATGGAAATATTAAACATGTGTTCACCAATAGAAAAACACTGGGTGACAGTCACCAACCCCTCCCCCCTCTTTTGAGTGAGGCGCGCGGGTTGGTGCCTGACCTTGTCTCACACTGACACGATGTTGATCTTTATATTAAGGACTGACGTCACGCCTCACACTTAAGAGCTGAAGTGCACCGCCGTCATACTACCAAGTGCTCAAAGATTTTAGTATGTAAGTGTCACATTTGCGCTTTTAAAGTGACGTGCAAGAATTTGTGATGATGAACACAACAATACTCATCATAATTTATTTAGTTGTATTTCTGAAGTTTTTTTTTTCTTTGTATAATGCCATGATAACCATTTGCTGAATTTAGCAATATCTATGTTGACATAGGTCAGATGAGGGAGCATATATTTCTCATTCAGTCAGTTTCATAGATTATTAAGAACTGATCAGCCACGACCTTTAACATTATATATATATATATATATATATATATATATATATATATATATATATATATATATATATATATATATATATATATATATATATATATATGAACAAAGTGCTTAGGAACGCGCACCTTCATAGAACATACAAACCTCCAACAGCTAGGATCGAATCCGGGACCCCTGTGCAACAGGCGGGAGCGCTACCGCTAGGCCATGATCGCCCCTATATATATATATATATATATATATATATATATATATATATATATATATATATATATATATATGATTTATTGGTCTGATTCCAGTTGGTATTCGTGGTTGAATTTCGCTTCATGATATGTGGCTTTGACATGGTTTTAATCCCTCCCCCTCGCCCAAAGGGTTTAAACCATCGTACAGAAGCGGTGCAAGAATCTTTGTCGTACTCAGAGGGTTAAGTCGTCGTACACCAGACTTAAAAATCATCGTACTCAAAAAAAGGGGGAGGGGAAGGGGGAGGGGGAGAAGGGAAGGGGTTGCAACCTGCACTATTTGCATGTCATTTTTTGCAAGGGCAGGAACAAGTTACTTGTACTTAAACCGTGATATTTTTCGTTAGTTTTTGATATTTTTCACACTTCATTACTAGCTATATTTTTCGCAGTTAGGTAACGGAAGTTCTAAGACGCAATTTTCTTTTTTATAATCAAGTTTTACTGCGTCTATTGCAGCATGCCGTTTTCTTCATGACAAGCATGTGTTTATGTATATGCATACACTCTACCTGACGTTTTCTTCATAGCAAGTTGGCACATGTATCAAATACATACATACTGACATGCCGTTTTCTGCTGCGCTGCAAGCCGGAGTGTTTATTGCATACGTATACACTGACATACAGTTTTCTTCATCGCATTATGGAATATTCATCACATACAAATACTCAAGCGTACCATTGCCTTCATTGCAAACAAGGGTATTGTAAATACATTTGTACTTTGACAGTCTTTATATTGCTAGCTAATGTGTATATGTATATAAACAGACACTGATATGTCGACCGTGTCAGTACTGTTACATACCAGATGGTCAATACACATTGTCATGTTATCGCCATTTATATTTAGAAGTCAACTTTGACATTTGAAGGTTGAGTGATTCAGCATTTTCCTTATCATATTGCTTTTGTGATTATTGCCTCCATTTCGTGTGTGTGTGTGTGTGTGTGTGTGTGGGTGTATGTGGGTGGATGGGTTGGTGGGTGGGTGCGTATTTCTCTATATACGTCGACACACACACACACACACACACACACACACACACACACACAGACAGACAGACAGACACACACACACATACACACACACACGAGTGTAAACCCCCTCCCCATACAGTACGAAAACTGTGATTACACAAATACACCCACGTATACGCTTTTGGGTGTTACCGGACCCCGCCCGCGTGCGAGAAGTCGCCTTCGGCAGAGCTGTATCATCATCAATGGACGGAAAGGAGTATAGTCTCATCTTGAAGTTTCTTAGTCCAAAGGAATCTATTGAACACATAGGTACACCTTTTAGGTATGATGGTGTAACCTTTGACCTGACCCTCAGTGACCCTTAGTGGTCATGGTATCATATTCAAGGGTCGTACCGTCGTGATCAAGGGTCGTACCTTCGTGATCAAGGACAGTACCTTCGTGATCAAGGGTCGTACCGTCGTGATCAAGGGTCGTACCGTCGTGATCAAGGGTCGTACCGTCGTGATCAAGGGTCATACCTTCGTGATCAAGGACCGTACCTTCGTGATCAAGGGTCGTACCTTCGTGATCAAGGGTAGTACCGTCGTGATCAAGGGTCGTACCTTCGTGATCAAGGGTCGTACCGTCGTGATCAAGGGTCGTACCGTCGTGATCATGGACCGTAAGGTCGTGATTCACGTCATCCTTCGTCTCGTTTCAACCATTTCGCCTCTCATCATCAACCCGTTCCCATATCTACTTAATTCACTGCTTTCATGATCTTGATGATGATGATTATAAGATGTTAATCGTTCGGAACTCATTTCCTTGTCATTTTACGATCAATATCTTTCAAATCTACCGACTATAACCTCATTTTCCAGAAGTGTTCGCTATAAGATACAGCGAGTTGTTATGTCTTAGAATCATCTTGAACAAAGTCTTTGAATTATCTTGGACACCTGAAGTTGTTCAAGAGTTCTTGATTGGTGGTTATAACTTGACGTTGACGGCCTAATTGACCCAGGTAGTCGTTAGACCTAAAGCCCAAAATAACCAGTCAACTTATATAGAGTTGTAAAGAACCACCTCCGTTCATTATGCCTCGTTTCGTTTTCTGAAACACTTTTATGTAAGAAAGCGAGATGATTAAGACCTTAAACAGGCAATCATGATGCATAATCATTTGGATCGTATCATTAGTCTTGTGCCCACAGCTCCACTGACTGAAAAAGCACCACAAGGACCAACATTTCTTCGTTCTCTTTGTATCACTTCATATCTGCTCTTTGGTGAAAGGAAGACGAATTTTATCACCTCTTAACAGCGAACTGTCAAATGCTGTTGCTTGAGTCACATTCCTTGGGTCTCCTGCACACTGTATCACTCTCTTTAACCTGTGTAGGAACCTCCCTCATTCGTTCACACTCTGCGTCGCTTTGAATCGCAATGTAAAAGAGAAAAAAAAAAGGAGGAGGGAGGGAGGGAAGAAAGAATATATCGACGTCTTCAACGGGGCAATTGCCAGTCAGAAATCTGTGTTACACGACTGTTTAAGGCATGCTCTCTCTCTCTCCTCTCTCTCTCTCTCTCTCTCTCTCTCTCTCTCTCTCTCTCTCTCTCTCTCTCTCTCTCTCTCTCTCTCTCTCTCTCTCCTCGGCTGGTCCCCTTTCTCTTCCCAATACCCAAGTCTGAAGACAGCTCCTTCCTCTCCATTACATCGTCCCACCTTGCCATTAACTTGGCCTGATATAATCTCTTCATCCCCCCAGCACTTCAATAACAGGTCTGATAATCTGTTCCAGAATGTTCTCAGTTTTTCCATGATGCCATTATTACTGTGCCTCGTACTATAAACCACGGTATTGTTGCTTCCATCTGCACTCCTTACCGTGGTTTAGAACGAACTGCTGCACTTGGACACGTCGCTCTTCTCCGGCGAATTACTGGTGCCATCTTTTGCATAACCTCAAAACCTCGTCCGATAGTCATGATGAAACATATCTATCTATTTTCTTCGTTCATGACCTGTTCCACTGATTCTCGCTCAGCGCAGTTACAGTGTAATATTATTTACAGAATTCTTTCGACATTATTTTTTTTTTAATTTCTCTCACGATTCATTCTGACGCTTCGAAGTATGGGTTCCTCTCCCTCCCTTCTCTAATAGGAATATTTTCCAAAATTCCACCTTTACGTTCTTGTCTGTTCCCTAGATCTGCTTCTCCCACCACCACCACCACCGCCAGCCACCGCCACAGACAAAGCGAGATGTGAAAGGTTTCAACACCTCCTCCCAACACACACACACACACACACACACACACACACACACACAACACACACCATTTACGCTACCATGAGATAGGAGGGTACCATCGTATCATCATGTTTTCCATGAGACATTTCTCTCTTCTTGTTGAATATTCGTAGAACAGGCGTACCTAATGACGGCACTTATACCCCAGTTCCTCTATCAAGTAATGAGCAATTGAAGTTGAAACTGCAATTGATCAGTCACACTTCAGTTATATACTGTAACGAAGAATATCATTCAGAAACTGAAGTCTCCCCGATTCATGCCTGAATCACCGAGAATCGGAATATATTTCAATATACGTGTTCATAGTGATACATTCGGCCACTGAGAAAATATGTAACCTGTGTTGGTTTGGTATTTGTGTGTTCGCAAACCTCATATACGATAACTCAGAGAGAGAGAGAGAGAGAGAGAGAGAGAGAGAGAGAGAGAGAGAGAAATTTGAATTAACTCTTTTAATTTATTGTCTTTGTTTATCGTCATGCAAGGCGCTAATTGGTCATTTATTGTCCTGCTGGAAGGAATTAGAGAGTTAACTTCTCAAGGACTACTGGAATGAACGTATTGAGATCTCTAAGGATTTATTGATATGATCTCTAACGTGGTTTCTCATTTGGTTGGCTTCGGTTGCCTTGAGAGCCGATAGAGCGTGACGCGCGCGCGCGGGCACATTGTGTGTGTGTGTGTGTGTGTGTGTGTGTGTGTGCCGGGGAGATCATGTCATCTGCATACTATCCGGCAACTCCCTCGATCTCCCAATTCTTACGCATCTTGAGTCTAGCGCTCTGGGGAGACCTTCCCCCCTCCTCTCTCTCTCTCTCTCTCTCTCTCTCTCTCTCTCTCTCTCTCTCTCTCTCTCTCTCTCTCAAAAACCTTTTGTTATCAGTACAATATTCGGGCCTCGTAAGTCTCCAAAAGGCTGCATATGTATCTTTTTTTTTTTTCTTCTTCGCCGAGGTCTAACGGAGGATTGGGGAGAAGGAGGGGAGGAGGAGGGGGGTGAATGCGGTTGGGTGTTGGCATGAGGTGGGAGTTTGAACTATGACGAGTCAGGTTTGTGGTTGCGACGGCAAGAACTCGTCTCCGGACCTGAAGAGAAAGTCGAGAAAGCTGGTTCCAGCCAGGTGAAGGAGTGGGGAGGGGGTGGTGGTGGGGGGGGTTGTTGGAGAGGAGGTAGTGAGGGAGGGAGGGGGGGGGAGCAACCAGGTGCACAAGGTGGTGGTGAGGAGGTAAGTGAGGGAGGAGGAGCATCTAGGTAGTGGTGAGGGAGGGAGGTTGTGTTGGCCAGGGTTCAAATACTATCGTGTCTGCCATTTACCTGATCATTACGTCATGTCTTCATTGATACAGCGTGGGCCTTTTTGACTGCATAATTGTGGTGTTTTTCCCCAGAAATCTGACGTAAGGTGATAATCATTTGGGAATACCGAGGCTTTATTTAATGTCTTTTTTGATAAAGTTTTAAAAGATTTGTTCAGTTGTGATCGGAAATTCTTAAGTGTTCCGTTTCTAGATGTTGTTATCTGGCTCCTTCACTGTGTGAGGGAGTTGAAACTTTAAAGTCTCTCGAGAGATAAAAGAAGCATCTCTCTCATAACCTGAACGACGTTTGGAGATAACTCTTATCTCATATCATTCCCCACTGGAAGATATTCCTCCCTTAAAAATCATACCAGAAACCACTTCTCTTCCAATCGAGAATGTTTTATCGTACGCTAATCATTTGTTTATCGATGGAATCTTTAATACACATTTGCAGTTATTATGAATGTATCGTTGGTGTCAACTTACTGACAGCTTAAGCGTGGTGTAGTTTCTCTCCCGCTGACACTTAAAATACCTTTGTCAGCCGCGCCTCAGCTAAGGTCATTAAGTTCATCACGTGATCCCCCACAAAGGTTTTCCCCTTCACCTGCTGGAGGATGGAGTTGAATCCTGTGGTTAGTATTCGTCGTCCTTTCATTCGGCACTCTACTGCCGTCTTAAGAGTCTGGACTATGACTAGAAAACGGGGAGAAAGTTTCTATTTATAATTTCTTTCTTTATATATATATATATTGGTCATCATACTGTCGTAAATGTTCCTTGGTGAATAACCAGAAGTTTTTGATAGGTTTATTTCAGCTTCCCAAACAAGATTCATGTCACACGTTGAAGCACTGGCATTTCTTAATGACTGATTATTTTATGCTATCCATATCTTTGCCTCTGAGTATATGATTATTTTGGAAATGTTCATCTTCAATTTCTATTCTTGATTAGGAAAAATACACGTAGTAATCTCCTTCGAGTAGAGGTGGGTTACAACTAGAAAGGTATACATGTATTTTTAAGCTTTTCTCTATAACGCCAGTTTGTGAATATGGAATTACCTTGGTTTACTGTCTTCAGGCACCCACTCTTCCCGCTGCTGGCTCTGCTTTTCGAGAAGTGTGAGCTAGCGACGCAGAGTGCGGACTCCGTGAGCAGCGACTCCTTCAACTTGGACATTCAAGCGTTCGTGCAGCACCAAGAACGTGATCGCAAACCCTTCCTAATGAACGACCCAGAGGTGGACGGCTTGGTGAGTACTTGGTGGTAGAGAGAGAGAGGTGTGGTGTGGGGTGTGTGTGCTGGGGGAGGCTTTTGTGTTACACCGAGGTTGGACAAGAGCTTGGTAAGTACCTTCCCTGGGGTGGAGCGATATATTGCCTGCATATTGAGTGTGGTGGCACGAGGTTAACGAGGTGAAGTCTTCGGGAGTTAAATCCTTTTTGTGGGTCTTGAACTCAAACCTTTTCAGCATGGTATGTCTTCCCTGCTAGGCTGTTATAATCACCTGACTTCGAGAGGTATACTTAGTTCGGTGATATGGGGAAAAGAGAGAAAAACCTTTCCAGGTTGGTATACCGTCCTGGCTAGACGAGTATACTCGCCTGTCCAAGAGACAGTATACCGGGCTGGGGACATGGGGGAAAGAGAGAGATGGATGCAAGTTGCGAGTGATGCGGAGGGATGGCTGGAAAGTGGCATGGCGGGGATACAGGAGGGAGGAAAGCTGTCGGTGTCCCCGTCCGCCTGCTGGCGTACAGAGCCTCCAATATTCACGATACACCCGACCACCACTGCACATTCTTTCCTACCCTGCTCTACAACTGCATACGAGATCATCTGTACATTTTACTTATATTTGGCCACTCGCCGACGCTCTCGCTTCTCCTAAGCCTTTGTGGATTTATTTTTGTGTTTATGCTCTCATATTTAGATCTATCAGATTTCCCTTTTAGTTGTGGACAGTGTTTGGGAAATTCTGAATTTTTACACTCACACTGATATATATATATATATATATATATATATATATATATATATATATATATATATATATATATATATATATTATTCTTTAGTTTCATTTGGGTTTTGGTAATTCATAGGCTATTCTTTGTGTATCTAACGAATTAGCGTTTATGCTACTTTATATATATATATATATATATATATATATATATATATATATATATATATATATATATATATATACACACACGCTAGCCCAGACCTTCAATATAGGATGGTGTACTACATAGCATATAAATGTTTCAGTAGTTTGTATTTAATAGTATAATGATGAACACAATAATAATCTGATACGTACCCACTCCCTGGACAATACTGGGAGAGGCTGATATATGCTGTATGACTTCACCATCATCCAAGGTTAACTTTGTCGGAAAAAAAGAGAAGAGAAGGAGTAAAGTCATCGGTATATTTACGGCTGGATAAAGTGACTGGAATATTACGATAATCTAAAGTGACCGTCGCTTAAAGTCTTCCGTTTAGGGATGACACTTAAACGTTCGGGAATCATTTATATATATATTTTTGATGATGAGGAGGAACCACCACCTTCTTGGCTAGTGTGTACGTTATGGAGCGTCTGTTATCCCGTCCCGAAGGGAGTGAGAAAGCATATATGTGTTATGAGATTTTGGCGACCGGGTCCTGTCCTGGAGAACACGTATCTCGCAAGTCTCGAGCAAACATTTTCAGAGAGAGCAATAACTCGTGGGCGGCTGTCCCGCCTCTGAATGTTACAGCGACCCTCGCCTATGTGGAACCCGTTTATACCTTGGCCTCGGCTAGACGGGACGATCGGGTGGCTGTTGCGTAACTGCGTCCGAACGAGTGGAGAATGTACATGAAATCCTCAACGTGTTTTTTTTTGTTTTTTTTTTGCTGTTCGTAAAAGGAACTTAAGAGTCGAATTATCTGTGGTTGACTGTACGGGACACGCATCCCTTCCCACCTGCAGTTCTAAGACTTATAATTTTGTGTACAATTCGAAAAGGATTATTTGAGAGTTTCCTACCAAATGCGGTAATGACCAACGCAATAATATTAACGCTGCATTACGTTTCATTACCGTATCTTGACTTCGTTATCGCGTGAGTGTAGAATAATTTGTTAAATATGATATGCAGGAAAAGGAAAATATAATACTCGTCCATTAAGAGGCGACGCAAGGCGTTTTAAGATTACATGAATAAATTGTGAGCTGGCACCTTAGGAACTCGTAAACATTCTAAGAACATCAATTTTGGCGCGCATTGCAGTCAGCTGATCGGAGGCAAGACGAAGGCCCACTTCTTCTCCTCCCGTACCTCCTAAATCCTCGCTACCCCAGTGTAGAATTAGACATGTGTGATTCCTTACGAAGTACAATTTTTTATTTTGAAGCCGGACCACGGTTTCTATAATTATCATCATGTGGCATTCGGGTTATTTTTACGGAGATGGTAGATAGTGGCTTCACAAACATGCACTAACCCAAGCGGTTTAAAACTCTTGATTGAAATGAGATTGCTGTAAACCCGTACCAGAATTATATACCAGTGATTTTCCGTGGAGTCGATTTTTTGAGACTAAGACACCTGCTTCGCAATTAGGCTCAAGTGGTACTTGTAAGTTGATTTTCAGGTGCTTGTAGTGCAAGTTAATATTTCGCCATTGCATTCAGTCTAGTGGCTTTTGAGTTTTGCGGACAGTAAAATACTGGCGATAGATAGAGCTTACATCGCTGATAGATCTATGTTACATTGTGCATTGCTGTGGTATATATATATATATATATATATATATATATATATATATATATATATATATATATATATATATATATATATAAAATGTGGACGGAGTTGGTATAACATATGCTCACTTCTAGACCCATAGTTCTTTTTTCTGGTATATATTTTGTATATGCTGGTCTTGATATCATAGTTCCTTTGATATACTGCTTATGATGCTGTCAAAAGTATATTGTTATATTTTGATGTCATAGTTCCTTTGATATACTGCTTACGATGCTGTCAAAAGTATATTGTTATATTTTGATATCATAGTTCCTTTGATATACTGCTTACGATGCTGTCAAAAGTATATTGTTATATTTTGATATCATAGTTCCTTTGATATACTGCTTACGATGCTGTCAAAAGTATATTGTTATATTTTATCATAGTTCCTTTGATATACTGCTTACGATGCTGTCAAAAGTATGTTGTTATATTATGATATCATAGTTCCTTTGATATACTGCCTACGATGCTGTCAAAAGTATGTTGTTATATTTTGTTATAGTTCCTTAGGTATATTTTCTTTGGTGCTGTCAAATGTATGTTTCTGGTATAATAATCTGTCTGATACATTTTCTCCATTGCTGTCACAACCACATTCTCAAACTTGAGACAATGGAGATGAATTCAATTTTTGACGTCTTTATGTCCAAATGTACAATTGATACATATATCTAATGATTTAGAAGACAATTTGCCCGGAAATACTTTCAACAACCATGCACACAGTGACAGAAAATAAGCGTTGGTGTGACCCCTTGGTAATGACATAGTGGAATAGAGAAATTAGGAAATGGTTGAGAGTACAGGAGACAGTGTTGGGAGGTCACAGGGTTTGTGGATGTAGTGATAGAAATCAAGACGTAAATACAATGGATCGTAGTGGGAAGTCTTGTTCTGTTTGCGGTGTGAGGGACATTTTTTGGCCTGCACACCACGAGACAAAATGGAGGCATTGAGCTGTTGAAGGGTTTGATGAGAGAAATGGTGGCGATTTCTGTGCGGTTGCTCCAGTCTCGGCTCCCTGTGTGGAGCATATTGAAAAGGAGTTATGAAGAAGTTGAGAAAAAAGCAGTGGAATATGACTTGCATATATATATATACATTGTGTTTCGACGCATACAGACAAACGAACGTGTGAATACACAACGCAGACGCTCATACGCAAGGATCGAAAACACAAATACGGAAAATACGTGTAGGTAAGAGTATACACTTGGAAATTAGAGATATAAACACACATATATATGTGTTTGCACACACCCATATACACAGAAAAGATAAAAAGAAACAGCGTTCATACGCGCACACAATCACACACACACACACACACACACACACACACACACACTCGCACACACTCGCACATCTTGCGAGGATGGGAATGAGATTATTACATAGAGGATCTGTTTTTTACGACGCGACAAAAAGGTCGTATCCGTGTGGAACCTCAGGTATTGGCTGCGTGGCTCAGGGTGGAGGGCATTTCTTTACAGGTTCAATCAAGTGTTCGAACCCCACCTTTTGAGCACGGCCACGGCGTATAACCCTGGAGCATGACGTTGTACTCCCGGAGCATGGCGTGTGGTTCTGACCTTTGATATGACCCTTAAGGTCAAGGATGTTGAGGCCAGAACCCGTGTTGTCGTGCTCAAGGGTCGTACCGTCGTGCTCAAGCGTCGCACCGTCGTAGTCAAGGATCGTACCGTCGTGCTCAAGCGTCGTACCGTCGTGCTCAAGGATCGTACCGTCGTGCTCAAGCGTCGTACCGTCGTGCTCAAGGATCGTACCGTCGTGCTCAAGGATCGTACCGTCGTGCTCAAGGATCGTACCGTCGTGCTCAAGCGTCGTACCGTCGTGCTCAAGGGTCGTACCATCGTGCCCAAGTCGTACCGTCGTGCCCAAGTCGTACCGTTGTACTCAGAAACTATGCAGTACCATTAACACTTCGTGCTTTACATATGTACATATTCATGTGTACCTATTTGTGTGTGTGTGTGTGTGTGTGTGTGTGTGTGTACAACACACGGAGTTGTACACTCATGGAGGCCTCCCATCTCTTTGAATTTTCTCCACAACCGTACAATATCTTAAATTTACGTACGTTGTCAAAAATGACCATTTCACCATATACTTTCCTCCATTCATGTCCATACTATTTTGAAACTCATTTCTCTTCATCATTTCCACAACAAGTTTCTTGCTTAATTTCCTAATATACCTTTTGGCTGTCACATCTCTTTGGTCATTCCAGGAATTGTTGACTGCGTCATCAAACTAGTTTTACGAACGTACTGGTTTGTGATCAGCGTTAAACATTTCATGAACACTACGTTGGTCATATTTATGACTTCTAACCTCTCACTTTGATTTATCTTAATTCTGGTGTGTGTGTGTGTGTGTGTGTGTGAGTGTCTGTGTGTGTGAGTGTGTGTGTGTGTGTCTGTGTGTGTGTATGTAACTGTGTAAGTATGCGTGTGAGGACTTTGTCGTATCATGTATACACACACACACACACACTCTCTCTCTCTCTCACACACACACACACACACACACACACACACACACACACACACACACACACACACAGCAGTCGGTGTCTTCAGCATTTTGAAAAGTATTGATACTTTATTAACTTTTTATGACACGGTAGCCACGCTTTGGTGGCGCGATTCACTGAAGAGGAAATTAAGAATTTTTAGGAAATGGATTGAAAGAATTATTCTTATAGAATTTTCCGCCTAATCACAGTGGAAGGGCTAATCCTAAACTCTGTTAGCATCAAAGTTCAGCGGTTTATACAGTAACGAAAAGTGAGTTGAAAAATGTGAAGAAAGAAATTTAGAATTAGCTGAAGAAAATCAGAATTGAATAAACACTGGAATAATGATAATAATGATAATAATGATGATGAGAATGATAATAATAGTAGCAAATAATGATAATAATAGATAAAGAAGAAAAATAATGATATTAGTTAATAATGATAATGTTAGTAATTGACAATAATAGCATTTATTATTATCATTATTATTATTATTATTATTATGATGATGAATGTATTACCTGTACAGTTTTTTTTCAATCATTGCCGCATTAGCGAGGGAGTGCTAGGAACAGACGAAAAATTGGCTTTGATTGTTGTGATAATTATAGCGATAGTATAATACTATATATATACATATTATCCCTGGGGATAGGGGAGAAAGAATATTTCCCACGTATTCCCTGCGTGTCGTAGAAGGTGACTAAAAGGGGAGGGAGCGGGGGGCTGGAAATCCTCCCCTCTCATTTATTTTTTTTTTCTCAAAGAAGGAACAGAGAAGGGGGCCAGGTGAGGATATTCCCTCAAAGGCCCAGTCCTCTGTTCTTAACGCTACCTCGCTAATGCGGGAAATGGCGAATAGTATGAAAGAAAGAAGAAAGATATACATACATATATATAGTTTTACATGTTGAGTTTCATATACATTACAGCGACCTCTAAAGCACCTGTATTTGAATACTGAAAAATACTGAATGACTTTGAGGGAGCAATATGTATTCTTCGTGTGCATGATCCTCCAGATTGTATACACATACATATTTACGTTATGTATGTCCTGTGCTTTCGTTAAGAACAATGATTGTTCACATGTAGCTTATTCCCGGATGCAAGCACAACGTTTTCCTTAAAACACTGGCGTGTGTAGATGGGTAGACATCCGCTCTCTCTCGCTCTCTCTCTCTCTCTCTCACTTGAAAAGGCAAACTGTGTCGTGTTTCTCCCACCCCTCGCTAACAGGCAGTTACATCAAGTAATTTCCTCACAGTGTAACAACACCTGTTTCCCTTCTCCTGTAACTAACCCCCCTTTCTCTCTCTCTCTCTCTCTCTCTCTCTCTCTCTCTCTCTCTCTCTCTCTCTCTCTCTCTCTCTCTCTCTCTCTCTCTCTCTCTAGGACCTTTCACACCTCCGTACCCATTTCTCTTTCCTGTCCTTGCGTTTGCGTTGTGTCCCTCTGCCTCTCTTAACCCAGTTTAGTATTAAGTTTCCCTCTCTTACCTGTGCGTATACGCCTCCTTTTCTCTAGAAGGCCAACAAGGCGTAAGCTGTGCCTATACGCCCCGCTTTCTCTAGAAGGCCAACAAGGCGTAAGTTGTACCTATACGCCCGCTTTCTCTAGAAGACCAACAAGGCGTAAGCTGTGCCTATACGCCCGCTTTCTCTAGAAGACCAACAAGGCGTAAGCTGTGCCTATACGCCCGCTTTCTGTAGAAGACCAACAAGGCGTAAGCGGTGCCTATACGCCCGCTTTCTGTAGAAGGCCAACAAGGCGTATAATCAGAACCTCTACGCTTCCTTCCTCCAGATGGCCAACTTAAATGTAACAACCAGGCTCAAACCAAGCTGATTTTGCCCTCGAAAAAATGAAGAAATAGACTCTTGAAAAAAAAAAAAAAAAAGAAAACGGAGGGCGTAATATTAACGATGGTTTAATCACTTGAAAGGTTGAAGTAGACCTCATTACCAGCTCTTCGTGAAGAATGTAGTTCAATTGGGATTTCACGCGGGCGAGGGACGTCTGAGGGAGGCGTGGAGCGCGCGCTGGCGAAGGGTTTGGGCGTGGGGGGAGAGGCGCGGCTTCGAGTTTAACCCGCCATCTTGAATCTTTTCATGTAATTCAGTCACCTGTTTCACACCTGTTTTGCTGGCCGGGGCCCCACACGCCCGCCGCCCCCTCACTCCCAACCACTAATTACTTGAAGGAGTTGGGTCTATGAGCTGGGGGGGAGGGGCGCGCACACCCCCCCCCCCCCCCCAGCGGCGTTCACGAAGGCCTCATTGGGACCTGCATATACTAAGAACAACGACCTTTCGAGTCGATGGGGGTTGGATCTTGAATGCCCCAAGGGCCTCCCGAGGCCAGGGTTAGAATGCCCATCTGTTGACAGGAATTTTAGCGTGAAAGGCGGTCTTGTGGATGCACTTGACCCCTTACGCTAGAGTTAGGGGCAAAACCACCTCCTTCCACAAGGCCCATGTGGTGGTAGACTAGCCCAGGGACTCTGGCTTTTATATTACTTCGGGGTATAACACGCTCCTGCCTCAATTGCCAGGCGACACTTCACAATTGAGGTTCAAGTGGCTCAGATTTTTCACAGGCGCCGTTAACAGTGTCACGCTGAAGTAACGTTACTAGTTTTGTTACCGTTGTGACGTTTACCAGTGTTGTGACGTAGGGTAGCGTTACCATTTGGACGCTAAGGTGACTGTATCAGTTCTGTTACGAGTATGATGTTACCTGTGGTGTGACGTGTAGTGTTACGAGTGTGACGCTGAGGTGACATTACCATTGTAACGCTAGAGTGGTGTTACCAGTGGTGTTGTGAGTGTGACGCTGCCTGTGTTGTGACACAGGCAGCGTTACGGTGTGACGCTGATGTGACTTTACAGCATGCTACACAAGCCTCGTTACCATGAAATTTTGAAGTGACTTTACCAATCTTGTTACACAGGCAGTGTTACGTACGTGACGCTCAGATGATGTTACCAGTCATGTAACACAGAGTTGTGTGATCTTTGTTACGGCAGGATCCTAATTTGTGATAGATAAAGTACGCAAAAATTAATCCCGATAGACATTAAACTCAACATAGCTTAATCAAACTGATTGTTTAAGTCAGAATTTAAGGTAAATGGATCAGAAAGTGCAATGCCATACACTGTCAAAGGCCATGAAGTTGGCCCATCACTAATGACACTTATTTACTTAGAAAGCACTAACTACCCAACGACCTAATAGTCTCATTTTGATTGTATGAGGTCTTCAACCCAATTCAGACGTGAATGATTTGTGAATATACTGATGAAATGTAATTCACTTCTGTGTGTTGTAGGGGAAATTCCATAATTGCATTTGTTATGTTTTGGTCTAGTGTTTCTGGCGAGGCCTTGTCATCGTAAAGGACAGAAAGAAGTACACGTGTTGAGAACCCTCTTTACTCCAGAAGGAAGCCTCATTTCCCAGCTCCTGTGTGGAGTGCAGCCTCGAAGCTGCAGATACATATTTGTTTTACCTCCCATTACACTTCTGGACGAACTTAGGGGAGACAGAGGCCACGCTGGACGAACACAGGAGAGACAGAGGCCACACTGGACGAACACAGGAGAGACAGAGGCCACGCTGGACGAACACAGGAGAGACAGAGGCCACGCTGGACGAACACAGGAGAGACAGAGGCAACACTGGACGAACACAGGAGAGACAGAGGCAACACTGGACGAACACAGGAGAGACAGAGGCAACACTGGACGAACACGGGAGACAGAGGCAACACTGGACGAACACAGGGGAGGCAGAGGCCACACTGGACGAACGCAGTGGCTTCTGTCCATCCATTCATCCCTTACCATACTTATGGCCGCGTATCGTCACCTCTTCGCTTACCAGTCAGTAGCTGGACGCTCTCGCCTCCCTCAGGGACATAGCTCCGTAGCTTCGGGTACCTCCACGTCCTCAACCTCTCCTCCCACAGCTATATCCCCCTAACCTCCTCCACCTCTCGACTCATCCACACACACACACACACACACACACACACACACACACACACACACACACACACACACACACACACACACACCTTTACTATATTGAGCTCCACTCACCTCTGTACCATCAGGTAGATACCCACCCACCACCACCACCAACTCCTGTTCCGCCCTCCGGGAGAGAGAGAGAGAGAGAGAGAGAGAGAGAGAGAGAGAGAGAGAGAGAGAGAGAGAGAGAGAGATCCTCAAGCTTCGATTGGTGGAGGTGGAGAAGGCCCTCTCTCTCTCTCTCTCGCCAGGCACCCCTTCAACAAGGCCCTCCAGTGAAGTCCACGAGAGATGGTGCTTGAGTCTCCGACAGCCCGCGGATGTCATTAACATTCACACCCGCCTCCCTATTTCTGTAAAAGCTATAAAAGATGGGAAGTGGAGGTGGGAGGGAGGGAGAGGAGATGGGAGGTGGGGAGGGAGAGGAAAAGGCTTTTGAGTCCCAGGAATCGCGGTGTGTGTAATCAAGGATTTGTCCAAACGGGTATGTATAGAGGCGAGAATAATTGCTCTCGAAAGGTGGTGGATCACACAGCTCGAGGCCCTTTTGTTTGATCACTGAGGACATGTTCTCTGAAGTGTACGTCGGGTTTGCGTCGAGATCTGGCCCCCCCTCCCTCTCCTTGATCTTTGATTTCTTTTAGTGGGATATTCTCATATATATTTTTTTTCCTTCCCCTTGGATATTTTTTTTTTTTCATTTTTTTATTTTTTGAGGAAGAGGGGGTGATGATGATGTCGCGTAGGTTATTTTATTTATTTTTTTTACCTTTAGTTTTATCTGTCGGTGCGCGATTTATTTTGCTGAACGACTTTCTCTTTCTGGTTTCAATAGAGTTTTTTTTTCACTAAAAAAAAAAGAAAGTGTGTGTGTGTGTGTGTGTGTGGTGGTGGCGGAAACATGTAAGTGGCAAGTAACTAGGATTGCGTACACGCTACAAGCTTGCCTTCGAAATATTCAAAGCGTCATCAACTTTTTAAACTGTACCGCTGGATATCTGTGATATGTGTTTCTATTTTTTTTTTTTATAGACTCCCTTAGAATAGCATCTATCTTTTTATAGACTCCCTTAGAATAGCATCTATCTTTTTATAGACTCCCTTAGAATAGCATCTATCTTTTTATAGACTCCCTTAGAATAGCATCTATCTTTTTATAGACTCCCTTAGAATAGCATCTATCTTTTTATAGACTCCCTTAGAATAGCATCTATCTTTTTATAGACTCACTAAGAGTAGCATCTATTTTTATAGACTCCCTTAGAATAGCATCTATCTTTTTATAGACTCCCTTAGAATAGCATCTATCTTTTTATAGACTCACTAAGAGTAGCATCTATTTTTATAGACTCCCTTAGAATAGCATCTATCTTTTTATAGACTCCCTTAGAATAGCATCTATCTTTTTATAGACTCCCTTAGAATAGCATCTATCTTTTTATAGACTCCCTTAGAATAGCATCTATCTTTTTATAGACTCCCTTAGAATAGCATCTATCTTTTTATAGACTCCCTTAGAATAGCATCTATCTTTTTATAGACTCACTAAGAGTAGCATCTATTTTTATAGACTCCCTTAGAATAGCATCTATCTTTTTATAGACTCACTAAGAGTAGCATCTATTTTTATAGACTCCCTTAGAATAGCATCTATCTTTTTATAGACTCCCTTAGAATAGCATCTATCTTTTTATAGACTCACTAAGAGTAGCATCTATTTTTATAGACTCCCTTAGAATAGCATCTATCTTTTTATAGACTCACTAAGAGTAGCATCTATTTTTATAGACTCCCTTAGAATAGCATCTATCTTTTTATAGACTCACTAAGAGTAGCATCTATTTTTATAGACTCCCTTAGAATAGCATCTATCTTTTTATAGACTCCCTTAGAATAGCATCTATCTTTTTATAGACTCACTAAGAGTAGCATCTATTTTTATAGACTCCCTTAGAATAGCATCTATCTTTTTATAGACTCCCTTAGAATAGCATCTATCTTTTTATAGACTCCCTTAGAATAGCATCTATCTTTTTATAGACTCCCTTAGAATAGCATCTATCTTTTTATAGACTCCCTTAGAATAGCATCTATCTTTTTATAGACTCCCTTAGAATAGCATCTATCTTTTTATAGACTCACTAAGAGTAGCATCTATTTTTATAGACTCCCTTAGAATAGCATCTATCTTTTTATAGACTCCCTTAGAATAGCATCTATCTTTTTATAGACTCCCTTAGAATAGCATCTATCTTTTTATAGACTCCCTTAGAATAGCATCTATCTTTTTATAGACTCACTAAGAGTAGCATCTATTTTTATAGACTCCCTTAGAATAGCATCTATCTTTTTATAGACTCACTAAGAGTAGCATCTATTTTTATAGACTCCCTTAGAATAGCATCTATCTTTTTATAGACTCACTAAGAGTAGCATCTATTTTTATAGACTCCCTTAGAATAGCATCTATCTTTTTATAGACTCCCTTAGAATAGCATCTATCTTTTTATAGACTCCCTTAGAATAGCATCTATCTTTTTATAGACTCACTAAGAGTAGCATCTATTTTTATAGACTCCCTTAGAATAGCATCTATCTTTTTATAGACTCCCTTAGAATAGCATCTATCTTTTTATAGACTCCCTTAGAATAGCATCTATCTTTTTATAGACTCCCTTAGAATAGCATCTATCTTTTTATAGACTCCCTTAGAATAGCATCTATCTTTTTATAGACTCCCTTAGAATAGCATCTATCTTTTTATAGACTCCCTTAGAATAGCATCTATCTTTTTATAGACTCCCTTAGAATAGCATCTATCTTTTTATAGACTCCCTTAGAATAGCATCTATCTTTTTATAGACTCACTAAGAGTAGCATCTATTTTTATAGACTCCCTTAGAATAGCATCTATCTTTTTATAGACTCCCTTAGAATAGCATCTATCTTTTTATAGACTCCCTTAGAATAGCATCTATCTTTTTATAGACTCCCTTAGAATAGCATCTATCTTTTTATAGACTCCCTTAGAATAGCATCTATCTTTTTATAGACTCACTAAGAGTAGCATCTATTTTTATAGACTCCCTTAGAATAGCATCTATCTTTTTATAGACTCCCTTAGAATAGCATCTATCTTTTTATAGACTCACTAAGAGTAGCATCTATTTTTATAGACTCCCTTAGAATAGCATCTATCTTTTTATAGACTCACTAAGAGTAGCATCTATTTTTATAGACTCCCTTAGAATAGCATCTATCTTTTTATAGACTCCCTTAGAATAGCATCTATCTTTTTATAGACTCCCTTAGAATAGCATCTATCTTTTTATAGACTCACTAAGAGTAGCATCTATTTTTATAGACTCCCTTAGAATAGCATCTATCTTTTTATAGACTCCCTTAGAATAGCATCTATCTTTTTATAGACTCACTAAGAGTAGCATCTATTTTTATAGACTCCCTTAGAATAGCATCTATCTTTTTATAGACTCCCTAAGAGTAGCATCTATTTTTATAGACTCCCTTAGAATAGCATCTATCTTTTTATAGACTCACTAAGAGTAGCATCTATTTTTATAGACTCCCTTAGAATAGCATCTATCTTTTTATAGACTCCCTTAGAATAGCATCTATCTTTTTATAGACTCCCTTAGAATAGCATCTATCTTTTTATAGACTCCCTTAGAATAGCATCTATCTTTTTATAGACTCCCTTAGAATAGCGTCTATTTTATAGACTCCCTCAGAATAGCATCAATTTTTCTTATAGACTTACTTAGAATAGCATCTATCTTTTTATAGACTCACTAAGAGTAGCATCTATTTTTATAGACTCCCTTAGAATAGCGTCTATTTTATAGACTCCCTTAGAATAGCATCTATCTTTTTATAGACTCCCTAAGAGTAGCATCTATTTTTATAGACTCCCTTAGAATAGCATCTATCTTTTTATAGACTCACTAAGAGTAGCATCTATTTTTATAGACTCCCTTAGAATAGCATCTATCTTTTTATAGACTCCCTTAGAAGAGCATCTATCTTTTTATAGACTCCCCAAGAGTAACATGTATTTTTATAGACTCCCTTAGAATAGCATCTATCTTTTTATAGACTCCCTAAGAGTAGCGGCTATATTAAAATAGATCCCTGCACTGACACAGTTAACAACATATTCAGTGATTCTACAGTTCCTATTCTATGGGTAGAAATTACCTCCCATCTCTTATGTCTTGATGGTATCTTGTGCATGAGAAACAGTCAGGTTTTTGTAGTGATGACTGGGAGGCTTTGATGAAGGTTAGCACCAAGAGCCATCCAACCCAACCCCTCCTCTTCATCTAACCCCTGCCAGCCTTGTTACAGGGAGGCGGGATTCCTGGGGGAGAAGGGAGGGAGGGAGAAGGGAGGGAGGGAGGGGATTATTTCTGTCCATATCCCAATTGGGGTGTCTGGTGGTCATTGCTACGTGGAAGCGATTCGATCGTATCGAAACACCATTGAATTATCGTCCAACTTCACTCTTTTGGGGCCCCGTTCCTCACGACAAGTCGTAGCGTTGCGATACGTCTGCGTTCACGACGGGTTTCGATCGTACGATTTTGAGGGTGATTTGAGCGTGTCGCATAGGGTGTCGGAAGGGGTGGGTTCGGGGGAAGACCTTGGAAGGTTTAGGTGGTGGTGGGGATTCATTCTGTTGGTGTTGGAGGCTCGCCGATGGACAATCTCCAACATCGTATCTTCATCTCGTAATGCCTTCTTCTTCTTCTTCCAACCTCCTTCAAATCCTCGCTTCTGCCGCCATTGACAGAATATAGATTACCTCGCTAATGACATCTGTTTGATAGACTGACTTTTATATACAGCGTTTGTATTAGAATCCCCCAAAGAACAGCGTGAGTGTTCACGTTCATCGAACTACGTCTACGTATTGCGATAGGCCTCGTTAGGATAACAGTGGTGTCTGATGATTTCCACGAGAAGAATATGTAAAATTTTCTTTTATTTCTCAGTCTCAAGTGTTATCTGAAGCTAGCACTTGACATTCGCTGACGACTGAAGACCAGCGCCATAGCCTCTCTCTCTCTCTCTTTCTCTCTCTCTCTCTCTCTCTCTCAAGTGTCAGTGTATGACGCCTAGAGAGAGAGAGAGAGAGAGATACCTTTTGCAATACCTTCAAAGTCGTCTGGCGACGCGAGTCGGGCCAGCGGGCCCGCGCATTATCCCACTGCACTGGGGCCCACACAAGCCACCCAGCCAAGCCATCCAGTCAGCCGCCAAGCCAGCCACCCACCCAGTTACCGCGGTCGAGCCACCTCCTCGTCCTCCCCCCCTAAACAAGACCAACAAGGCCACGCCAGCACCCCCCCACCACCTGCTCTCGCCCCCTCTTTCAAGGCCACTACACACGCCTGCAGGAGACACTGGCTTAGTATTGAACACGACGACGGTTCGGTCCTTGAACACGACGACACGGCCTTTTGAGCACGACGGTACGATCCTTGAGTGAGACGTTTCGACCGCTTAGCACGACGGTACGACCCTAGAGCGCGACGGTGCGATACTTGAGCACGACGGTTCGATCCTTGAGCACGACGGTGCGATACTTGAGCACGACGGTTCGATCCTTGAGCACGACGGTAAGATCCTTGAGCACGACGGTACGACCGCTTAGCTCGACGGTACCACCTCTTGAGCACGACGGTTCGACCTCTTGAGCACGACGGTTCGATCCTTGAGCACGGCGATACGACCCTTTAACACGACAGGACGACCCTCTGGCTTTATCCTCATGGCTGGGGTCAAAGGGTCGTGCTCGAGGACCGAACTGTCGTCCTCAAGGATCACAAAGCTGTCTTACGAACCAAGCCAACACCAGACCAGTAGATTAGTAAATCAGTTGAGCTTTGTGGTGATTAATTAGTGATTAATTAGCCCAACAGTCGAAAGCCAGACCGATCAAGCAGACCAGTTGATATTCATACTGTTTGACCAATCGGCCTCTTTGTCAATATGTTAATCTTGTTGATCAGATTGGTTAATGACCTATTTTACTGATTGGACGATTAATCTGGTGCCTAATCAGTCTTCTGATATCCTTCGTCATTCGATCAGGTAATTAGTTTTTGCCTCAGACTCAAATGATTAATCAGTTAACCATCGTTACATCCGCACCTTCTGATGATTGTCATTAATCCACCACATCACCCGGATCATCCATCATCCGGTCATCCATCATCCGGATCATCCATCATCCGGATCAACCATCACCGGATATTTCTAACACCCGGATCATCCATCACTGGACATTTCTAACACCCGGATCATCCATCATCCGGTCATCCATCATCCGGATCATCCATCATCCGGATCAACCATCACCGGACATTTCTAACACCCGGATCATCCATTACCGGACACTTCTAACACCCGGATCATCCATTACCGGACACTTCTAACACCGGGATCATCCATCACCGGACATATCTAACACGTCGATCTATCACCGGACATTTCTAACACCCGGACCATCCCAAACTGACCGCATGTAACACCTGGCCGATCGATTGATTGGCTCAATCGATTATCATTATGATGATATTTGCCCAATACACGCACCGGATCCGCTCAGCTTCTACGTCAGGGGAGAGAGAGAGAGAGAGAGAGAGAGAGAGAGAGAGAGAGGTGCGCTAGACCCCACCAGCACAGAGAGAGAGAGAGAGAGAGAGAGAGAGAGAGAGAGAGAGAGAGAGAGAGGTACGCTAGACCCCACCAGCACAGAGAGAGAGAGAGAGAGAGAGAGAGAGAGAGAGAGAGAGAGAGAGAGAGAGGTACGCTAGACCCCACCAGCACAGAGAGAGAGAGAGAGAGAGAGAGAGAGAGAGAGAGAGAGAGAGAGAGAGAGAGGTACGCTAGACCCCACCAGCACAGAGAGAGAGAGAGAGAGAGAGAGAGAGAGAGAGAGAGAGAGAGAGAGAGAGAGAGAGAGAGAGAGAGAGAGAGGTGCGCTAGACCCCACCAGCACAGAGAGAGAGAGAGAGAGAGAGGTGCGCTAGACCCCACCAGCACAGAGAGAGAGAGAGAGAGAGAGAGGTGCGCTAGACCCCACCAGCACAGAGAGAGAGAGAGAGAGAGAGAGAGAGAGAGAGAGAGAGAGAGAGAGAGAGAGAGAGAGAGCGGAAACCTCGTGACAGCAGTAATTATATGCTGCTCCGTCTATTGGCTTCTTTATAACATTTTCGTTACCTCCTCAGCGGCGTGAAGTGCGTCCCCTGATAGGCTGATGAGGATGAAACGTCACAGAGCCCCGCCCACATCTCCACAACCCGCCAATCAGGCGCCGTGAAGGGAGGAGTGGGCGGGGGAGAGAGAGGGGTAAGGCTAAGGGTAATATATCAAAATTGTAAACGAATTGTCGACCTTTTTGTTGAAGCCGAACGTTAATTCGACTGTAATTATTGGCCTCGGAGCGACCCAGGCGTGGGGGTAGACGGTATTTTAAGTGTTAAGTATTTCTAAGTGGAATATAAGTGGATTCAAGTGTTGCACGGAGACACACCTGTGTTACTGAATGTGTACTTATGTACTTATGAGTTTACCGGCGTATATGGTTTCTCCAGTGTCGCTTCAAGGAATTGAAGTCCACAAAGATGGGGTTTTATACACTGTTGAATTCGATCCTTGAACACGACGGTACAACTCTTGAACGCGACGTTACGACCCTTGACCACGACAGTATGACCCTTGAACACGACGGTATGACCCTTGAACACGACGTTATGACCCTTGAACACGACGTTATGACCCTTGAACACGACGGTACGACCCTTGAACATGATGTTACTACCCTTGAGCGCGACGGTACGACCCTTGAACACGACGATACGACCCTTGAACATGATGTTACGACCCTTGAGCGCGACGGTACGACCCTTTAGCACGACGATACGACCCTTGAACACGATGGTATGACCCTTGAGCACGACGGCACGACCCTTGAGCACAGCGGTACGACCCTTGAATACTGATGGCCTCTCCTGTGACCTTCTTCTTAAGGGTCGTATGTATGTATGTATGTATCTATCTATCTATATCTGTCTATGTGTCTGCTTGGTCCATCTTCTGTGTCTGTCTTTCTACCAGTCTAACCTGTCTATTAATCTATCTTTCTACCAGTCTAACATGTCTATTAATCTATCGTTTCATGTCTACCTCAAGTCAACATATATATACCTCCCTCACCAGCGCTTCAGTCGTGGTTCAGTCAGACACACCACACCGCATGACGTAACATCATACACCCTCATTTTCCACACTGAAATGGATCAGTTTAACCCAGTCAAAAAAAAAAAAGAAAAAGGAATACCCACTTCCACAAGTCATTTTCGTTAACCGTCTGTCTTTTATATATATATATATATATATATATATATATATATATATATATATATATATATATATATATATATTTTTATATATATATATATATATATATATATATATATATATATATATATATATATATATATATATATATATGGGGGGGGTTGGGCCATTTCTTTCGTCTGTTTCCTTGCGCTACCTCGCAAACGCGGGAGACAGCGACAAAGTATAAAAAAAAAAAAAAAAAAAAAAAAAATATATATATATATATATATATATATATATATATATATATATATATATGAATATATATATAAAGTTCGGATCCATGACGTACAGTATGTAGGCAGTGGTGGTGATAGCCATGTCAGAGACCAGACTGTGAACATGGTGAAAACTTAATGCTTGGCAGGGGAACAGACAGTGATAAAGTCTCATTCATTGATTTTATGGAAGTAGTGCTTTGGTTAAGTGACGATAGAGCGAGGAGGGGAAGGGAGGTTGGGTTTTTTTTTTTATATATATATATCACCCGGTCTCTCTCTCTCTCTCTCTCTCTCTCTCTCTCTCTCTCTCTCTCTCTCTCTCTCTCTCTCTCTCTCCTTCTCTGTATTTTCGTATATTTTCTAGGTTTTTTCTTTTCTTTTTTTTTAAAGGCAAGTCGTGAGTGAGTGATGGAGAGAATTGTAAATTGGCATGGTGTGTTCTGTGAAAGAGAGAGAGAGAGAGAGAGAGAGAGAGAGAGAGAGAGAGAGAGAGAGAGAGAGAGAGAGAGAGAGCTGTAATGAGTTTTTCTAATTGGTGATGGTTAGTTTTATTGCCGTTTGGTCAGTGATAGAGAGGCAGCGTGTTTTTGATATTTACGGTAGTGGGTGTATAAGCAAATTATAGTGTTTTCTTTATTGAACAATGACTAAGTTACATTATCCTTTTCAAAGTTGTAATTCAAGTGTTCAGATTATCTTTTAGCAAGTGACGATTAGATGTAGAGTCAAGTATCTAACCGAAGTTGTAAAGAGGGTGTGAGGCGTGCAAGGCAAGGGATAGAGCGAATTGGATCGACGTGGTATACAAGGGACGACTTACTGTCATGGGGTTGAACTGAGGCATATGTAAATGACAACTAGTGTGGATAGAGGGTAATGAGGCCATTTCTTGGCACATGTGATATATATATATATATATATATATATATATATATATATATATATATATATATATATATATATTCTTATGAGTCCACGGGGAAAATGAAACACGAAAAGTTCCCAAGTGCACTTTCGTGTAATAATCACATCATCAGGGGAGACACAAGAGAGAAATATAACAGTCAGTTGATCACGCGCAAAACTGTGATCCTTTCCAATATATATATATATATATATATATATATATATATATATATATATATATATATATATATATATATATATAATGGAACACAATCCATTTTCATGCGTAAAGAAAGGGCACTTCATAAATAGAAATAATTATTGAATTATAGTATTTTCTGGTATAATTTGGTGGAGACCCGGAAAGCGAAACGCTAATATTACCAATTACTTTGGTGTCTGTACGTGGCTTGTCGACCGTCTGTCTGAACGTAATGTCCATGATCCGTGCGTCCGTTTTTTCGTAACGTTCGTAATTCGTTCATCCTTTCACCGTGTCCTTGACTCGTCCGTTCGTAATTTTGTGGCCGGCAGTTCTCCATCCGTTGTTTCATAATGTACGCAATTCGGTCGTGAATGCGTTAGTCGGGGCCTCTGTTCTTAACGCAGTGTTCGTAGTCCATACAACCTTAGAGCAACGGTGGGTACGACCCTCTTGCGTATGACGACCCTGGTGATGGGGTTTGACCTGACCCAGGCCGTTAAACCCAAGGGTCGTATCGTCGAATCCAGTTTTCTTTACGAAATAATAAAGATAAAGTCTAATAAAACCCTTAAACTGGTTTTAAGGACCCGGTAATGCGAGTGACGGAACCAGTTTAGTGAGAAAAGACAATAAAGAAAAACGATTCGACTTTTTCTTTACCAAAAACTATAAAGCGAAATAGCGAAAAGTTAACACAGATGGTTTACCGCGCTTGTAATGTTGATCGACAAATGATTCATATA